>NC_064432.1:4370000-4530000 GCF_023375975.1 Astyanax mexicanus | reverse complement strand
GTGTAAGAAAGCATAAGGTTTTAGTAATAGTAGGGGTGTTTCTAATAGTGTCCATCAGTGAGTGGAAGCACAAGATAGTGGTAGTAGAAGCAGGTGTTTCTAATAAAGTGGCCACTAGTGAATGAAAGCATATGTTTTTAATAGCAGTGGGAATGTTTCTAAAAAAGTGGCCACCAGTGAGTAGAAGCACAAGGTGGTATTAATAATAGGGGTGTTTCTAATAAAGTGGCCACCAGTGTAATAAAGCATACAGTATTATTAGTAGTAGGGGTGTTTCTAATAAAGTGGCCACCAGTGTAATAAAGCATACAGTATTATTAGTAGTAGGGGTGTTTCTAATAAAGTGGCCACCAGTGTAATAAAGCATACCGTATTTTTATTAGTAGGGGTGTTTCTAATAAAGTGGCCACCAGTGTAATAAAGCCTACAGTACTATTAGTAGTAGAAACGTTTCTAATAAAGTGGCCACCAGTGAGTGGAAGCACAAGTAAGCAGTAGTACGTGTTTTTAATAAAGTAGTCTCTAGTGATTGGAAGTACAACACAGGTGTTTCCAATAAATAGTCCATGTTCAGATTCAGTTTCTAAACTATAGAATCTAGAGTTTAGAATGCTCTGGTTAAGTGTGTGTATCTCGTACGCATTCAGCTCCATGTCTCTGCTGCAGCGGTGTGTACACACTCGAGAAAAATGTCAGCGAAAATGTCATACACTTTCAACTTCTTCTCCAAGCAGCTGCTTCACATTCCTTTAAAACCTGCCTAAGACACCTTTAATACTCCTGTAAAACCCCTAATCCAGCAGATTCCACGTCTGCTCGCGGAGACGGGAGCCGGCCGGGGGCGGGGACGGTGCAGGCGGGTCGAGTGCGCGCTCTCAATAAGCAGAATATTCATTCTGAACCCGCCGTCTAAAGGACAAACTAATGAAAATGTATAACATGCAGCAATTTATTGATTTCATGCTGCGAAAATATTCCCAATAACGTCCCTGAGCTTAGAGCGCCGGGGGTGAAATTAAACTCCAGTGATTCGGAGGACGCTGGAATCACGCAGGAGGATTGTGAGATATTTGTCTCAATTATTCAACAAATTACAGCCACAGGACGGAGAGGTGCGCTGAGCCTGGAGCCGCCCGGAGCGAGACACAATAACTCTCTGATCCCACAGGTGAGAATAAAACACAAACATCTGGAACAGTGCATAAAACACAGACGAGGATCACAGCGCGTCCCGAGAGCCCACTGACCAAACACTCTTCAGTTCATGAGACGTGCTGAGAAAGAGTGAGACAGGAGAAGACAGATGTACAGTAACAGAGTGAGATAAGTTGAAATACAGTCACACAATGAGAGGAAGCAAGACAAGGTGAGAAAGAGTGAGATAGGGCGAGACATGGCAAGAAAGAGTGAGACAAAATAACACTCTGTGAACCAGTGAAACATGGTAAGAGACAGGGGAATAACTGTAATAAGATACAGGATATAAAGTGCATTTGGTTCATGATGAGACATAATGAGACATGGTAAGACATAGTGAGACACATTGAGGCAGCAAAACAGAGGAAGAGATGGTGATCCAACGTGAACAGCATGATGTTTTAATTTAGAATGAGACATAGTGAGACATGAAAAGGTATGTAACAGAGTGATATTTAAGTGAGACATGGTAAGACACAGTGAGGCAGTAAAACAGCATTAAAGATGGTAAGACAGGGTGAGACAGTGAGACAGTAAAACAGGGTAAAACATGGTAAGACAGTAATGTGATAGTATTAGACATAGTGAAACAGGGTAAGATATGGTGAGACAGAATGAGATAGTATTAGACATAATGAAACAAAGTGAGACATGATGAAACATGGTGAGACAGAATTAGATAGTTTACAAACCGTGAAAGAGAGTGAGACAGGGTAAGACATAATAAAACTAAGTGAGACAGGGTGAGACGTGGTGAAACCACGTAAGAAATGGTAAGATATGGTGAGAAAGAGTGAGAAATAATAAGAAGAGAAGGACAGACATAATGAGATAGAGGTAAAATTAAACTAGTGTGATTCGGAGGACGCCGAAATCACGCAGGAGGATTGTGAGATATTTGTCTCAATTATTCAACAAATTACAGCCTCAGGACGGAGCCTGGAGCCGCCCGGAGCGAGACACAATAACTCTCTGATCCCACAGGTGAGAATAAAACACAAACATCTGGAACAGTGAATAAAACACAGGCGAGGATCACAGCGTGTCCCGAGAGCCCACTGACCAATCAGCCGTGACCGCGGCTCAGGTGGACGAGAGACACTCTTCTGTTCATGAGGAGAAACCCAAGATTAAATGAGAAAAGTCTCAAAGTCTGGAGTGACCCGCCACTATTCACCACATCCAAAAAGGATAATGCACAAAACACACACACACACACACACACACACACTGCACGGTACATCATCCCGGAGCCAGTGAGGAACATTGCATGTGTTTGATTCAGTTACGCTTTATTAAACAAACAGTCTGGCAATGCATTTATTACTACAGCTACTGATCCTGAAACAGAATCCTGCTCCTGTGATAACAATCCAGCAGAATAAATTGTATATTTCAATTTTATACACAGTTTATTAACAGTTTACTCTCTGTGTGTAATAGAGACAAATTTCTATTAAGCATCAATGATGAATAATGTGACAGGTAAGACATAGTAGGACATACTAGGTAAGACGTAGGTAAGTAGAAGATATACGGCAAAAGGCAAAGTGAGGCAATGCAAAAGGGAAAGACAGGGTGAGACAGAGTGAGACAAAGTGAGAGAGAGGCTAAAACAATGAGACAATAAAAGATCAGAGGTGGGGAGACTTGTGAATATAGTGAAATGGTGATACAAAGTGAGACAGGGTAAAACATAATGAAATCGAGTGAGACAGGGTAAGACATAATGAAATCGAGTGAGCCAGGGTAAGACATGTTGAGACAGAGAGAGGTTTAGTTTTAGACATGGTGAGGTAGTTTAAGATAAAGCAAGACAGTAGAAGACATATTAAGACAGAGTAAGACAATGCAACAGATCAAGACAGGGTGAGACAGATTGAGACAAAGTGAGAGAGAGGCTAAAACAATGAGACAATAAGAGATCAGAGGTGGGGAGACTTGAATATAGTGACATGGTGATACAAAGTGAGACAGAGTAAGACACGGTGATACAGAGTGAGACAGGGTAAGATATAGTGAGACAGGGTAGACATAGTGACAAAGTAAGACAAGATAAGACAGTGAGACAGATTAAGGCAGGGGAACAGGGTAAGACATGTTGAGACAGGGTCTGGCATAGTAAAACAGAGTAGACATAGTGAGATGGTGAGACAAAAGGTAAGACACTGAAACTGAGTGAGGCAGTGAAACAAGGTAAGACATGGTGAGACAAGATAAGCAGGTGAGACAGGGTAGGATACCATTAGACAGAGTGAGACAGTGAAACAAGTGAGACATGGTGAGAAGGTTAGACAGAGTAACTGATGTGTCTGGTAAAATGGACTGATATATCTATGAGAAGAAGTGGTGAGACAGACTAAGACAGGATAAGACATTATGAGACAAATTGAGACGGGGTAGGACATGACAATATGGAGTGAGACAATAATAGTAAGACAATGTAATGCTAAAAGATTGGGTTTGAAATGGTGAGACAGAGTGATACAGAGTGAGACAGGGCAAGAGATACAGTGAGACATGTATAAGTCAAGAGATACAGTGAGACATGTATAAGGGGGGATGGAGTGATACCTGGTAGAAGATGATGAGAAACAAAGAAACAGAGCAGAGAGACATATTAAGGAAGGGAGAGAAAGAAAGAGAGAGAGAGAGAGAGAGAGAGAGAGAGAGAGAGAGAGAAAGAAAGAGAGAGAGAGAAAGAGAGAGAGAGAGATGTTATATGCTGTCGTTAGGCCACTCAGACATGACAGCACTGAAACGACAAAACCACTCACTCATCCCTCCCTCCGGCCCCCAGGCATCACCCCAACCTCTCTCATTCTCTCCCTCTCTCTTTCCTTCTCTCTCTCTCTTTCTCCCATTCTCCTCTCTCTCCACCCCTTTCCCTCCTTCCCTATTTTACTTTTTCCATACCTCCCTCCCTCTCTCTCAGCTCCTGTCCGGATTGTCATGTTTTGGTGTAGCAACAGCGCCCCCTACAGCCTGAACTCTCCCAGATGAGAGAGATATTAACACGGCTTCAGCTTTCACTCTTCACACCGACGGAGGAGTGAGGAGGAGGAGGAGGAGGAGGAGAAGGAGGAAGAGAGTGAGGAGGAGTGAGACAATTCTCTCCAATTAACAGAGTCAAATAAAAACTAGTCATTTCTTCTATTTGCAGTTCACTTTTCAAATTTGTACTTCTCTGTTCTGTTCTTTTTTTGTTGTTGTTCTCACAGAAAAAAAACAACACAAAGAACATTCAGCTCCCGGGATAAATGGAGAGAAAGACAGAGACAGAGAGAGAAAGTTAAAAGGTGAGAGTTTTGCCAGGGAAGAGAGGAGGAGAAAAGAAAAGAAAATAAGGCAAAGAGCAGATGAAACAAGGGAGGTTGAAAGAGAAGGAAGAGGAGGAGAAATAGGAAAAGGAGGAGGAGAAATATGAGAGTGAAAGAGAAATAGGAGGAAGAGGAGGAGAAATAGGAGAAGAGTGAAAGAGTAATAGGAGGAAGATGAGGAGAAATAGGAGGGGGGTGAAGGGGAAATAGGAGGAAGAGGAGGAAAAACTGGAGGAGGGTGGATGAGAAATAGGAAAAGTAGGAGGAGAAATAAGAGGAGAGTGAAAGAGTAACAGAAGGAAGATGAGGAGAAATAGGAGGGGGTGAAAGAGTAATAGGAGAAAGATGAGGAGAAATAGGAGGAGAGTGAAAGAGAAATAGGACGAAGAGGAGGAGAAATAGGAGGAGATTGAAAGGGAAATAGGAGGAAGAGGAGGAGAAATAGGAGGAGAGTGAAAGAGTAATAGGAAAAGGAGGCGGAGAAATAGGAGAGTGAAAGTATAATAGGAGAGTCAAAGAGAAATAGGAAGAAGAGGAGAAGAAACTGGAGGAGGGTGGATGAGAAATAGGAAAAGGAGGAGGAGCAATAGGAGAGTGAAAGGGAAAGAGGAGGAAGAGGAGGAGAATATGAGAACATATGAGAAAAGGGGAGAAATAGGATAAAGAGGAGGAGAAATAGGAGGAGAATGTAGGATAAATTGAAGAGTGAAGAACAGGAATAGACGCTTGTTGATAAAGGGGAGGAGAAATAGAGGGGAAGAAAGAAAGAAAGAAAGAAAGAGGTGGAGACGTATGAGGAGTGAGGAGAAGGAGGAAAGAGAGAGGAGGTGATTGTGTATGCAGAGGCAGTTAGGCTCATTGGCGTTTACCACTGAAGCAGAGTGTAACTGAGAGCAAAGAAGAGCTGATTTGCTGCCTGATTGAGCTCTGTTTGAAGATGTAATCCTTCCCTATTCTAACCAGCAGACGAGAGGAAAAAAACAGATGCAAAAAACAAGAAAAAAAAAACTAAAGGAGAAAAGAGGAGAATCCAGAATCAGCCCAGCCTTCATTCTCATTCTGCCTGATTCTAAAGGGGCTGAGCGGAACAGAGGGATGAAAGAAATGAAATATATATATATATTCACGATTGGACTGTTGTCTGTTCTCAGCAGCTTTAACTTTAAATGCGGAGTAGTTTTAATAGATACAGAGTTATTTAACTGGACCTGAAGGGCTAAAATTGCAAAAATGCTTGAAAAAAATAATGAGAATGAAATATATTAATCTGGAAAAGGTGAGGGCCAGTATCCACAAATAGCGAAAAAAAACATGAACAGTGGTGAACCTTCCCAGGAGTGGCAGACCAGCAAAATTACTCCAAAAGCACAGCGACAACATCCAAGAGGTCACAAAAGACTCCAAAGTAACATCCAAGGAACTGAGTGGCCAGCCGAACAGAATTATCTCAAGAGCGCAACAACGAATCATCCAAGAGGTCACAAAAGACTCAAAAGCAACATCCAAGGAACTGAGTAGCCGGCCGATCGAAATTACTCCAAGAGCGCAGCGACGTCTCATCCAAGAGGTCACAAAAGACTTCACAGCAACGTCCAAAGAACTGAGTGGCCGGTCGAACAAAATTACTCCAAGAGCACAGCGACAACTCATCCAAGAGGTCACAAAAGACTTCACAGCAACATCCTAGGAACTGAGTAGCCAGCCGAAAAAAATTACCTCAAGAGCACAGCAACGACTCATCCAAGAGGTTACAAAAGACTCCAAAGCAATTTCCAAGGAACTGAGTGACAGGCGGAATGAAATTACCTCAAGATTGCACCGCCGACTCATCTAAGAGGTCACAAAAGACTTCACAGCAACATCCGAAGAACTGCTGGCTTCATTCACCTCAATTTCTCAAAGTCTGCATTCATGGCTCCACCATAAGTAAAAAAAAGACTGAGCAAAAATGTTCTGCCTGGCAGAGTGCCAGGACGAAAAGCACCGCTGAGCAAAAAGAACAGTAAGGCTCGGCTCGATTTTGCCGGAAATCATCTCGATGATCCCCAAGACTTTTGGGAAAATGCTCTGTGGATTGGCGAGACAAAAGATGAGCTTTTTGGATGGTATGTTTCCTCTTACATCTGGTGTAAAAGAGCATCATACCTTCAGTAAAACATGGTGGTGGTAGTGTCATACTCTGAGGCTGTTTTGCTGCCTCAGAAAGACTTCAAGAAGGCTTGCTGTGATAAATGGAACCGGAATTCCATTGCCTACCAAAAAGTTCTGAAGGAGAATGTTTCGAAGGCTAGTTGTTGGTGAGCTCAAGCTGAAACGAACTTGGGTTCTGCAGCAGGACAACGACCCAAAACACACCAGTAATTTGCAGCAATTCGCTAATTTGCTCTGATATTCTATATCGGAGTGCACAGATGATTAAACTCACACACACAAAAAAAAAACGTAACCAAATTAATAAGTGATACACATGCCCTACACACAATTACAATTACTTTGTGTGTATTTGTATGTGTGTGTGTGTCTGTATTTGTGTGTATTTAGGATAATCATCCCATCCCCGCAGCACTTCCCGGTTAGCAGATTAGCATGTGTGTCACCAGGGGTCCTCGCCTTCCTCGGGGCCTTCTGTCGTGCCGCCTGCTTTGTTTATTTGTTTATTTGCTTTTCTCGTTTATTGCTGCTCCTCTAGATTGTAAAATTGTTTTGAATATGAATGCCGCGCCACATTTCCGCACCCACCTCAGGTGGTGGAGGGGTCCGGTTCAGCGGAATCTCTTAGATGGTGATTTTTAATCACCTAATATCATGGCACACTGAGCAGCGCGCCGGATCAGCCGAGCTGCACACAACAAAACACAGATAAAGGAGAGAGAGAGAGAGCGAAGGAGAGGGGAGAAAGAAGAGAGATAACGAGGGGGGAATATGGTGGGTTTCAGGTTAAACCTGCATTCTAATGCAGATTACGCTGCAATATACAGTCATATTGCCCACAGCCCTGCAGACCACGCTGCTATCAATATCACTGGCTTACAGATACAGAGAGAGCGAGAGAGAAAAAGAGAGAGAGAGAGAGAGAGAGAGAGATGAGGGGATGACTGGTGGAGAATGTAAAGCAGGAAGAATGAATAGGGGATGGAAGCAGCCACTGACTCTCAGAGCCAGAAGCCACAATATGGAGAGAGAGAGAGAGAGAGAGAGAGAGAGAGAGAGAGAGAGAGAGAGAGAGAGAGAGAGAAAGAACGACTGAGAGAATAGAAATTTCACTATATATATATATATACATATTATATACACTGTACATGCTATGTGAACACTTTGGGATTATACTTGGATTTCTGCATAAACTGGTCATTAAATGTGTTCCGATCTTCATCTAAGTCACAACAATAGACAAACACAGTCTGATTAAACTAAAACCACACAAAAAAACATTTGTGAAACCCTAGGCTAATGACTTTTCTAAGAGCCAATTGGAGCCAGGATTCAGACAGATGTTCTGGTTAAAGCTGCCCTGCTCTTTAAAAACACACACACCAGTTTTGAGTTTGCTGTTCTTAAGAAGCATTGCTGGAAAGGAAGTTGGAAAGGGTTACAAAAGTATCTCTTAAAGCCTTGATTATGTTCACGTGTCCACAGTAAAACAGACGCTCTACAAATGGAGAAAGTTCAGCACTGTTACTGGAGCTACTCTCCCTAGGCGTGTTAAAAAGTCCTGTAAGGATGACTGCAAGAGCACAGCGCAGAATGATGGGCTGCTTTGCTTTGCTGCCTCAGGAACTGGACGGATTTCCGTCATCAACAAAAAAAGTGGATTCCCAAGTTTACCTAGACATTTTGCAGGAAAATTTAAGACCATCTGTCCGCCAAATGAAGCTCAACAGAGGATGGATGATGAAGATGATGCAACAGGACAACGACCCAAAACATAGAAGTAAATCAACAACCGAACGGCTTCAACAGAAGAAAATAAATACTCCTTCTGGAAAAGGAGTCCTGACCTCCTGAACCCAATCGAGATGCTATGGCATCATGACCTCAAGAGAGAGATCGATTCACACCAGATATCCCAAGATTATTGTAGCTGAACTGAAACTGAAGTTTAGTGAAGAGGAATGAGCCAAAATTCCTCCTGATCATTTGTGCAGGTCTGATCTGCAACTACAAGAAACGTTTGGTTTTTGAGGTTTTTGCTGCCAAAGGACGATCAAACAGCTATTAAATTCAAAGCTTCACATACGTTTTCCCTTTTTGCCTTTACTGTGAATGTTAACATGTGTGGTGCGTTCAATAAAACCATGCAAACATATGATTTATATATATATATATATATTATATATGCAGACTGTGTTGAAGATCAGAACACATTTAATGACCAATTTATGCAGAAATCCAAGTATAATCCCAAATGGTTCACATACTTTTTCTTCCAACTGTACACACCTCACACTGTGCCCTGTGAACACATACTGTAGTGCTGTGGCACACATCCACTGTAGCTCACAAATCACTGCAGATTAGTGAGTTTTAGTAGTTTATGCTAATGAGGGGCAGGGCATTAATAAGGATTATGGTCTGGTTTCATATTTCTTTACGAGTGACATCATCTGGCGCATCCCAGATTTACCCAGAGCGGAGTTTAACACGCGCATCAAGCGGCGTTATTTACAGCTTCATTACAGCTTGCTTTCATCTGTTCTCAATAAAACACACCGTAAAACACACACACACACACACACACACACACACACACACACACACACTATTAATTAATCACAGTACCCACACACTACATTATTAGAGAGAGAGAGAGAGAGAGAGAGAGAGAGAGAGAGAGAGAGAGATGTAGTGTGATGAAGTGAGGGCACTGGATTCAAATGCACCGCATAAATAAACGGTTAACAAAGAGGTGTGAAGTATGAGGGGCTACGAGACTGATTTAGCTAAGAAACGCTAAAGTAATGGAAGCTTATGTCTCAACCTACAGTATCTACACCGTAGCTATGATGCTAACGTAGGTTAGAAAAACATCTTAAAACATCTTTGGAGTGATTGAGCGACAAAGATCACTCCAAAAAAATAAGGCATTTAATAGTTGGCGAGGTCTCAAAGAACCCCAGGGTAACTTCTAAGCAACTGAAGGCCTCTCTCACGTTGGATAATGTTAATATTCATATAGAGTTCACCATCAAGAGAACAACAATGGTGCACATGGCAGGGTTGAAACTGTTTGTTATGGAGAAAGGAGAGAAAGGAGAAAGGCAAACACTGCATCCCAGCTAAACAACCTTATCTCATCTGTGAAACTTGGTGGTGGTAGTATCATAGTTTGGGCTTGGTTTGCTGCTTCTGGACCAGGACGGCTTGCCTTTATTGATGGAACAAGAATCTGAGTTCTGAATCATATCAAAGAATTGTAAAGGTAAATATCAGGTCATGTGTGCATGAATTGAATCTTAGGAGAATGTGGGTCATGCAGCAAGACAATGACCCTAATTACTCTAATCAAGTCGTTCTACCAAAGAATGGTGAGTAAAGGGGATTAAAGTTAAAGTTCTGTCCTGACCTTAAAGGAGAACTCAGGTGTAAAATTGGCTTTTGGTGTAGTAAAACATGGCAAAGAGCGCTAACCTTTGTTAAATAGCCCCTCCTCCATTCTCTCGCAGCTTTCTGAGATCCAGCATTTTTGTTCACTTTGTCCAAACAAGCTAGAATGGGTTTTAATGGGGCATATTTTGCCCCTGCAGATAAATATTTTTTTACACTGTTATCCAGGCTGAAAGTAGCAAAAGTAAGGCATTAAGAACTTTAAAACTCTAAGATGGCATCGCCCTCGGAGATGTAGGTTTTTTAATAAACTTCTTGTGTAATTTTAAAGTTCTTAATGTCTTGTTTTAAATGTCAGGGCTCTCTGGATTCTACCAACGAAATGTGGAGCTACTTCGAGCCTCGATAATGGTGTAAAAAGTGATGTATCTGCAGGTGCAAAATATGCCCCATTAAAACCCATTCTAGCTTGTTTGAAGAAACTGTACAAAATCGCTGGGTCTCGGAAAGCTGCGAGAGAGCGGAGGTGGGCTATTCAACAAAGGTTAGTACTTTTTATCTTGTTTTACTACACCAAAAGTCAATTTCACACCAGAGTTCTCCTTTAACCCAATGCAAATGTTGTGGAAGGACACCCACCAACATGCCAGAGTTGAAGCTGTTCTATATTAAGTAATGGGCTAAAATTATCCATTAAAAAGTTGGTGTGCATGACTGATCAACAGTTACCAGGAAACGTTTATTTGGGGATATTGTAGCAATAGGAAGATCACACCAGAAACTGAAAGCAAAAGTCTAATTTGTTTAACTGGGTTCTTTTTATCTACTTATAGGACTCTTTTTGTGGGTTAACATGCTAATATAGAGGTATACAGCTCATCCCGACCACAAACACACTCTCACACACACACACACACTCTGCTGATACATTCTCCACAGAGGGCGATGGTGTTCAGCCATCCTTTACGTCTATATCTATCGCAGCACAGAGCACTTCCTCTACATTCTCACTAATTTACCCTAACCTAGTGAGTATACACACTCTATACACGCTAATATAGCTTAATATTGGTTAAAGCCGTATGTAAATAGAGAGTGGTGGCGAGGGCGAAGAGCTCTGACAGCAGCAGGAAAATAATAACCCGTATTTATTATTCATCACCGTAGAACGAGCGCTACGATAGTTGGGCTACATTTGCATGTGAGTGCGGTGGAGAGCGGCGCCGCGAGTTAGATATTTCAGCCCCGCCGCAATCCATAAATCACCTCCGAGTCACCGCCGGCCGCGAGTCATTCCATTAGCCCCGCGAGCGTTAGATAAGTGGGCAGTTAATCAATAAACCACTGATACGCAAATGTTAAACTGTTTTGCATAGAAAGGCAGTAAAGTTTCTCCAGAGTGGCCCATTAGTTTAGTCCACCCTCCACCCCCACCGTTACCATACATACCCAAACTTCACGCACAAATTTACATACACTTTAATTACAGAGCTCGGGTGCTCCGGACACGCCCACTTGCTAATACGTGTGGAAACTTGAGCCAAGCACACGATTGGGTGAGCTCCAGTGATAAATATGGGTGACCATTTTATAACTATGTTAATCTACAGGGGTTGGAAAAGGAAACTGAAACACCTGGTTTTAGACCACAATACTTTATTGTGGAGACGGACAGTTCTGGTGGAAACAGGAGAGTTGAGGTGCACATTGAATTCTGCCGTGATTTGATCAGCCGTGGTTTTATGTTTTATTGGATACAATCCAGGTTAGCACCCGAACAGCCCTTTCAGACAGCTTCCTCTTACAGCGTCCACAGTTAATCCTGTTGGATGTGGTCGGTTCTTCTTGGTGGTATGCTGACATTATCCTGCTGACGATACCGTGGCTCTTGATGCATCACAAAGACTTGCTGTCTTGGTCACAGATGCGCCGGCAAGACGTGCACCAACAATTTGTCTTCTTTTGAACTCTGGTATGTCACCCATAATGTTATAGTGTGCATTGCAATATATTTTGAGCAGTAAAACTGTGCTCTTACTCTGCTAATTGAACCTTCACACTCTTACAGCTCTTACTGGTGCAATAATGTGCAAATAATGAAGATTGGCCACCAGGCTGCTCCAATTTAGCCATAAAACCTCCCACACTAAAAATTACCCCAAGAGCGCAGGGACGACTCATCCAGGAGGTCACAAAAAAAAATGTTTATTATGCATCATGAACTGTGATTATAAATCATTAATAGCTGTGTTTATAACACGTTATACATCGATACCAAGAAACTCAGTTTACCAAGTTTACCAAGAAACAGCTTACAGACTGTTTCATGACTAAAAAAGCTTCCAACTTATAAACACATCCTAAATAATCCTATTAATATATTTTTAACCACTCATAAAGTATTCTTGTCTTGAATATAATAATAGTTATTGTCGATTATAAGGTATTATAACAGGTCTTTGTGCGCTCTAAGTAAAGTGCCAGACTTTTGGGACTATATTATTAACGATAGCTACAGTTGTGGTCAAAAGTTTACATACACTTGTAAAAAAACATAATGTTATGGCTGTCTTGAGTTTTCAATAAGTTCTACAACTCTTATTTTTCTGTGATAGAGTGATCGAAACACATACATGTTTGTCACAAAAAACAGTCATAAAATTTGGTTCTTTCATAAATTTATTATGGGTCTGCTGAAAATGTCACCAAATCTGCTGGGTCAAAAATATACATACAGCAACATTAGTATTTGGTTACATGTCCCTTGGCCATTTTCACGGCAACTAGGCGCTTTTGGTAGCCATCCACAAGCTCCTGGCAAGCTTCAGGTCGAATGTTTGACCACTCTTCTTGACAGAATTGGTGCAGTTCAGCTAAATGTGATGGTTTTCTTGCATGAACCCGTTTCTTTAGCACTGTCCACATGTTCTCAATGGGGTTTAAGTCAGGACTTTGGGAAGGCCATTCTAAAACCTTAATTCTAGCCTGGTTTAGCCATTCCTTTACCACTTTTGATGTGTGTTTTGGGTCATTGTCTTGTTGGAACACCCAACTGCGCCCAAGACCCAACCTTCGGGCTGATGGTTTTAAGTTTTCCTGCAGAATTTGGAGGTAATCCTCCTTCTTCATTATCCCATTTACTTTCTGCAAAGAACCAGTTCCACTGGCAGCAAAACATCCCCAGAGCATAATACTACCACCACCATGCTTGACAGTAGGCATGGTGTTCCTGGGATTAAAGGCCTCACCTTTTCTCCTCCAAACATATTGCTGGGTGTTGTGGCCAAACAGCTCAATTTTTGTTTCGTCTGACCAGAGAACTTTCCTCCAGAAGGTTTTATCTTTGTCCATGTGATCAGCAGCAAACTTCAGCCGAGTCTTAAGGTGCCTTTTCTGGAGCAAGGGCTTCTTTCTTGCACGGCAGCCTCTCAGTCCATGGCGATGTAAAACACGCTTGACTGTGGAGACTGACACCTGTGTTCCATCAGCTTCCAAATCCTTGCAGACCTGCTTCTTGGTGATTCTTGGTTGACTCTTAACCATCCTGACCAATCTCCTCTCGGCAGCATGTGATAGCTTGCGTTTTCTTCCTGATCGTGGCAGTGACACAACTGTTCCATGCACTTTATACTTGCGTATAATTGTCTGCACAGTTGCTCTTGGGACCTGTAGCTGCTTTGAAATGTCTCCAAGTGACTTCCCTGACTTGTTCAAGTCAATAATTCGCTTTTTCAGATCCACACTGAGTTCCTTTGACTTTCCCATTGTAGCTTTTGTAGCTGAGTCTAATCACTGGGTCAAATGAGCCCTATTTAAATGGGCTCATGAGAAGTCAACAGCTGTAGTCAATCAGAATCACTTACAAGAAGTGAAGAGGCCATGACATGAAGCTAATTTGATTGACACAACTCGCTACATCACCAAAATTGACAAATTTTGTTGCTGTATGTATATTTTTGACCCAGCAGATTTGGTGACATTTTCAGCAGACCCATAATAAATTTATGAAAGAACCAAATTTTATGACTGTTTTTTGTGACAAACATGTATGTGTTCCGATCACTCTATCACAGAAAAATAAGAGTTGTAGAACTTATTGAAAACTCAAGACAGCCATAACATTATGTTTTTTTACAAGTGTATGTAAACTTTTGACCACAACTGTATATACGATTTTAACATATATATTATAAGCACTGCTAATAAAGTATTATGATCACAAGTTATAATGCTTAATAAACATGGCCATAATGGGTTATGCATTTTTATAAATACTTATAGCCATGTTTATAATGCCTTATGAATGTATTATAATATGTTATGAATGTGGTTATAGAGTCTAACAGAGATGACATTCATAGAAAGTGTTACCATTCAAACCTTCTAATAACGCTCTGATGCCAACCATTATTATAAAGTGTGTTTTCAGAACGTTCTCAGAACATTATTTCTCTAATGTTACAGGCTAACCTTCCTTAATCCTTTTTAAAATGTTGCTAAACATTCTTATAACGTTTTCCGTTGGTTAGAGTTGGTCTACACAATTTAAGGATTGGTTCTCCTGCACAGCATTTTCAGTAAGTAAAACTAAAATCATTTCAGGCTCTTTCATTTCAAGGGTCAAACTTGTTAAATACAATGTGAAGCGAAATTCTAAAGCGTCGTTTGTAATCCAGACCCATCATTCGCAGGGTTCTGTACTTTATGCTCAGCATAATGAGCTTGGAGTGTGACTTTGAGTGTGAGTGTATCTCTGCGGGGTTGTGAAGGCCATTCACACCACAGTTAGTTAATAGAGTTAATAGAGCTTCATGATTTCAGTCAAATGACTCCAATCTCTCCACGCAGAAATTAATCTTCACAGTCACATGACACAGTGGACAGCCACCTAATACCAAGTATATTCAACTATTCAACTCTCAAACACTATTTAAGAGATTCCCAGACAGGGATTAAGACTGGTCCTGGACTAGTACTGCACACCAGTTCTATAGGGTATTTATTGGATTTGTAGGGGATTTGGGTCCAGATTCAGGGCCAGGTTTGGGTTTAGGTTTAGGAAGAGTTGAGGTCACTCATTCATATTGGACTTTGGTTTGGGCCATAAATCATTTTATATGTAAGCCAGGTTTGGGTCTAGGTTCAGAGGCAGGTTTGGGCCATATGTTGAGTGGACCTGGGACTGAATTTAAAGCTAGATTTGGTCCATCTGTTTTAGTGGACTTGAGACGAGATTCAAGGACATGTTTGGGCCATAAATCATTTTATATGTGGGCAAGTCTTGGGTTAAGGTTAAGACTTGGGGCTAGTTTCAGGGCCAGGCTTGTGTAATCTTTTTTTCGGCCCAATTTTAATGGATTTGGGTAAAGATTTACAGGACCTGGAGCTAGATCTAGGGCCAGGTTTGGGCCATAAAAAATTCTGTGGCCGGGATTGGGCATAGGTCTAGGGGCAGGCTTGTTCCATCTGTGTTAGTGGACTTGAGGTTTGAGCAATTCATCATTTTATGAGGGCCAGGTTTGGGTCTAGATTCAGGGCCAGGTTGGGACCATATTTGTAGTGGACTTGAGGATAGATTAAGGATCAGGCTTGGCCCACTTTAGTGGATTTGGATATAGATTTAGGGGACCTGAAGCTAGATTTAGGGCCAAGTTCAAGAAGTAAATCATTTTATATGTGTTCCATGTTTTGGTCTATATTCCGATGCATGATTGGGCCATCTTTTTAGTGAATCTAGGGTTACATTCAAGGACATGTTTGGGCTGTAAATCATTTTATATGTGGGCAAGGTTTGGGTCAAGGTTCAGGGGCAGGCTTGAGCCATTGTTTTTAGTAGGATATGGGGCTAGATTTTGGGCCAGGTCTGGTCCATCTGTTTTTGTGGACTTGTGGCTAGATTTATGTGTGGGCCAGGTTTGGGTCTAGATTCAGGGAAGGCTTGGTCCATATTTTTAGTAGACTTGGGGTTAGATTTAGGGACAGGCTTGGCCCATATTTTAGTGGGCTTGAGACTAGATTCAAGGACATGTTTGGGCCATAAATCATTTGTAAGTGGGCCAATCTAGTCTAGGTCCAGGGGCAAGCTTGGGTCATATTTTTTAGTGGGCTTAGGGCTAGATTTAGGGCCAGGTTATGCACAATTATTTTGTGGATTTGGGTATAGGTTTAGGGGACCTAGAGGTTTAGGGGACCTTAGATTTATTTTTCTTAGTGGACTTGGGACTAGATTTAGGGCAAGATTTGGTCCATCTTTTTAGTGGACTTGGGGCTAGATTTAGGGCAAGGCTTGGTCCATCTGTTTTAGTGGACTTGGGGTTAGATTCAAGGACATGTTTGGGCCACTAATCATTATATAAGTAGTCCAGTCTTGGGTCAAGGTTCAAGGGCAGATTTGGTCCATATTTTAGTAGACTTGGGAATAGATTTAAGGCCAGGTTTAGTCCATCTGTTTTAGTGGACCAGATTAGTGGCTTCAGTGCCTAGATTCAAGAATACGTTTAGGTCATAAATCATTTTATGTGGGCCAGGCTTGGGTCAAGATTCAGAAGCAGGCTTGGGCCATCTGTTGTAGTGGACCTGGGGCTAGATTTAGGGCCAGATTTAGTTTTTTTTTTTATAGTAAATTCAGGGCTAGATTCAGATCCATGTTCAGAACCAAGACCGATGGTGTATTTCTATAATTTTCCGAAGTTGTATTTAATATGCATGCATGCGCTTGTGCTGATATAAAGCAGAAACACTCACTTTCCAGCTCTTTTGTAACTTACAAGTGCCGGTGTTAAAGGTCAAGTTCGGCACTTACAGCTAAATCAGTTTTTTTTTTTTTCTCATGTTGGAGTCAGCGAGTAATTTCTGTGAAAACTGTAATTTTTATGATCATGTATTCAAACACACTAAAGCAGCTTTTCTTATACGCCACTGACATCAGGTCAGTCTCTCTCGCTCTTCCTCTCTCTCTCTCTCTACACCCACACAGAAATAAAAGATGTTCCTTAACTGAGTTAATAAAAGATAAGTGTCAGACGCTCAAGAGTTTCACTTCTGAGCACAGGGAGGTCACGCAGACAGTGTGCGTGGAAGAAGAAGAAGAAGAAGAAGAAGAAGAAGAAAAAAAAACGTGGAAAGCGTGTCCTTGAAGAAAACGATGAGTGTAGAACAGAATAATGGCACAATAAAAATAGCTCCAAACGCGCTCCATGAGAGAAACATCCATGAGTCTATTTCTCTTCCAGCTGTGTGCAGAATACTCAACCAGACCATTATTTAATCTTCCTGGAGCACAAACTGCTCTATCAGAGCACAGATCTGAGCAGAAGGCCAGAGCTAATACCACACATACATGTGTCATCCTGACATGAGTGTAAAACAAAAGCTCCCCACACCAGCAAAAGGCCAGCAGTCTTTAATAAAAATACAAAATAAAAACAGAACACTCTGTATTTAAAAATACAAAGATAACAACTACGAAATGCTAATAATAAAACGGTTTAGTTGATAACTATCAAGCATAGTGAAGTGATATAGATGTAGAGATGGAGTAGATGTAGAGATGGAGTAGATGTAGATGTAGAGTAGAGTAGATAAAGAGATGAGTAGATGAAGAGATGGAGTAGGTGTAGAGATATAGAGTAGAGGTAGAGGTACAGAGTAGATGTAGAGATGTAGTGATGGAGTAGATGTAGAGATGGAGTAGATGTAGATATATAGAGTAGATGTAGAGATTAAGTAGATGTAAAGATGGGGTAGATGTAGAGAGATGATGTAGAGATGGAGTAGATATAAAGATGGAGTAGATGTAGAGATGGAGTAGATGTAGAGATATAGAGTAGATGGAGAGATGGAGTAGATGTAGAGATATAGAGTAGCTGTAGAGATGGGGTAGATGTAGAGAGATGATGTAGAGATGGAGTAGATGTAAAGATGGAGTAGATGAAGAGATGGAGTAGATGAAGAGATGATTAGATGAAGAGATGGAGTAGATGTAGAGATATAGAGTAGATGGAGAGATGGAGTAGATGTAGAGATGGAGTAGATGAAGAGATGGAGTAGATGTAGAGATGGAGTAGATGTAGAAATGGAGTAGATGTAGAGATGGAGTCGATTTAGAGATGGAGTAGATGTAGAGATGGAGTAGATGTAGAGATGGAGTAGATGAAGAGATTGAGTAGATGAAGAGATGTAGTAGATGTAGAGATGTAGTAGATGTAGAGATGGAGTAGATGTAGAGATGGAGTCGATTTAGAGATGGAGTAGATGTAGAGATGGAGTAGATGTAGAGATGGAGTAGATGAAGAGATGGAGTAGATGAAGAGATGGAGTAGATTTAGAGATGGAGTAGATGTAGAGATGGAGTAGATGTAGAGATGGAGTAGATGAAGAGATGGAGTAGATTTAGAGATGGAGCAGATGTAGAAAAAAAGTAGATGTACAGATAGATTAGGTGTAGAAATCGAGTAAATGAAATTGTGAACATGCTTGTCTCATTTTCTTCCATTCTTCCACCTCTCCACACCCTTACCTCCACCGCTCTCTCACTCTGTTCTCTCTCTCGCTTTCTCTCTCTCTCTCTCTCTCTCTCTCTCTCTCTTGTCCCGTGTTTCTGTCCAATCTGCTATAGATGAAGCTTTACTGCCTGTAGCAGAACACTTATTACTCAGAAGCATAGATTATGACAGGCCAATCTCTGTAGAGCAGGACAAATAACACCAGAGAGAGCGCGAGAGAAAAAGAGAGAGAGAGAGAGAGAAAGTGAGAGAGAGAGAGAAAGGTAAAGGAGTAAAGCAAAACAGAAAGTGATGGATGAGCAGAGCGAGAGGAGGTGAGATGCAGTATAAGGTTTAAAATGAGAGAACTGAGGAGAAATAGGAGGAGAAGAGGATGAGAGACATCACTATCATTACTATAATAATCACTATTACCATCATGTTCACTAGGACTACTGACTACTTTCTGGTAATCACCATCTTCACTATCTCCACTGCCAAATATTTTATCATTACCATCATCATCGCATCTTTACCATCATTATTACTACTGCTTCGTGATCACATCACCACTGTCATCACCATTATCACCATCACAACTGTCATTATCACTGTCGCCATCACCAATGTCATCATAGTCATTATCATGTGCATCTACCAACACATTATCAAGACCGTTAATATCACCATCACCACAATTATCACCTTACCTTTATTTCCATTACCATTTTAATCACCAACATTACTTTCTGGTAATCACCATCTTTACTTTCCCAACTGTCAAATATTTCACCATTACCATCATCGCATCTTCACCACCATTATTACTTCTGCCTTGTGACAGTGGAGAAGGTTATCACCATCACCACTGACATCCCAATATTTTTGTCAAAATGATCATCATCACCACTGTCTTTACCATCATAATCACCATCATCATCCCTATCACAACTGTCATTATCACTATCGACATCACCAATGTCGTCATAGTCATTATTTGTGTATCTACCAACACATTATCACCACCACCAATATCACCATCACCACGATTATCACCTTTCCTTTATTTCCACGACAATTTTCATCACCAACAGGAATGATTACACTGTTAAATGTTTCATCAACATCATCATTGCATCTTCATCATTATAATTACTACTCCTTTGTGACAGTGGAGATGGTTATTACCATCACCAGTTATCATCACAATTATCACCATCATTCCAATATTATCACTATTACACTTATGAAAACCAACATCACTGTCACTTACATTATTATTATCACTTTTGTGACCATTATGTGACCACCACTCAACAAAATAAATGTCCTTTCATTTCCATCAGTATCATCACCACTTCCATCTTAATCATAATTATCACAATCACCTCTGCATTCCATACAATGTACTGTAAATGTCCTAACATAATCATCAGCATTACTATCATTATCACCACTCTCATCACAAGCACTAATGTCCTGCTGTCACAGTATTAGTATTAGTATTTCCAGCAGCATCACCACTGTCTTTACCATAATCTGGACAATCATCATCATTATTATTATCACCATTACCATCACCATTATTAACACCGTTACTATAACCACCTCTTTCACCATCTTCACTTTTCTATTTCATTGCGATCGTCAGCATTATCTGGAGCAGCATCATTATCACCATTGGCGTCACCAGTGGACAGTGAGTGGAGATGCCCTTGGTTATTATTTATTATCCATAATAATAATAATAAGAATAACTCATACTAATAGATATTAAACGTGTTAAAAATCACTTTTACCCACTTCCCCTCAAACATACTAATAAGAAAAGGTGTGTGTGTGTGTGTGTGTGTGTGTGTGTGTGTGCAAGTGCACTGACATCCCATCAGTCGCTCAGTCAGAACTGTGAAATCCTCCAATACCACAACATTACCCCATCACCACATACACTTTGCAGCTACTGAACCCTGCATAAACCTGTCACATGCACTCCTGTTTTTTTTTTTGTGTGTGTGTGTGTGTGTGTGCATGTGTGTGTGTGTGTGTGTGTGTGTAAGACACAAGAGGAAGACAGCAGCAGCAGTGTGTTCCTGCTGAAATATAGAAAAGTGTGTTTGACAGGAGAGCTCCACAAATGGAAGAAATTGCGTGTGTGCGTGTGTGTGTGTGTGCGTGTGTAGTGTGTGTGTGTGTGTAGTGTGTGTGTGTGTGTGTGTGTGTGTAGTGTGTGTGTGTGTGTGTGTGTAGTGTGTGTATCTGTCAGGGGGCGCAGTCCAAGGCTAAAGTAGCAATTTGTCACCTGACTCCACTAACTCTACCTGCAGACAGCAGAGAGAAAGAGAGAGAGAGAGAGGGAGAACTAAAGGGGGAAAGAGAGGATCGAGTGAGAGAGAGACAATGGAGAGAGAGGGAAAAGAGTGAAGAAAAGAGAATAATGTGGGAGAACAGGGAAAGAGAGAGAAGGAGAAAGGAAGGAGAGGGAAAAGAGCAAGAGGGGAGAAAAGAGAGAGAGATAGAGAAAGAAAGAGAGGTAGATCTAAAGGGGGAAAGAAAGGATAAGTGATCGAGCAGATAGAGAGAGAGACAATGGAGAGAGAGGGAAAAGAGTGAAGAAAAGAGAATAAGATGGGAGAACAGGGAAAGAGAGAGAGAGAGAGAGAGAGAGAAAGGAAGGAGAGGGAAAAGAGCAAGAAGGGAGAAAAGAGAGAAAAGAAGAGGAAGAATAAAAGGTGAAAGAGAGGATGAGTGATTAAGCAAGAGAGAGAGAGACAATGGAGAGAGAGGGAAAAGAGTGAAGAAAAGAGAATAAGGTGGGAAAACAGGGAGAGAAAGAGAGAGACAGAGAGAAAGGAAGGAAAGGGAAAAGAGCAAGAGGGGAGAAAAGAGAGAAAGAGAGAGAAAGAGAGGGGGAACTAAAGGGGGAAAAGAGGATGAGCGATCAAGTGAGAGAGACACAATGGAGAGAGAGGGGAAAGAGTGAAGAAAAGAGAATGAGGTAGGAGAACAGGGAGAGAAAGAGAGAGAGGGAGAGAGAAAGAAAAGAGAGAGAGAGAGAGAGAAAGAGAGGGAGAACTAAAGGGGGAAAGAGAGGATGAGTGATCGAGCAAAAGAGAGAGACAATGGAGAGGGAAAAGAGTGAAGAAAAGAGAATAAGATGGAAGAACAGGGAGAGAAAGAAAGAGAGAGAGAGAGAGAGAAAGGAAGGAAGGAAAGAGAAAAGAGCAAGAGGAGAAAAAAGAGAAAAAGAGAGAAGAGAAAGAGAGGGAGAACTAAAGGGGGGAAGAGAGGATGAGCGATCGAGCAGACAGAGAGAGAGACAATGGAGAGAGAGGGAAAAGAGCAAGAGGGGAGAAAAGAGAGAAAGAGAGAGAAAGAGAGAAAGAGACGGAGAACTAAAGGGGGAAAGAGAGGATGAGTGATCGAGCGAGAGAGAGACAATAGAGAGAGGGAAAAGAGTGAAGAAAAGAGAATAAGATGGGAGAACAGAGAGAGAGAGAGAGAGAGAGAGAGAGAGAGTCTGTCATTATAATCTCTCCATAGGGAGGTGTTGAGATTTGTGACGCTGGTGGTGGTGTGGCTTGTTGGATGCTGTGCTGCTGCTCCATCATGCGCTCTGCTCTAATTCTCTTTTTCATTACAGCCGGACGGACAGCAGCTGCTTCAAGGACATCATGTTTAGAGGGGTCAGACACTCTTTACGCTCTTTATCTCGCCGAGTGTTCAGCATATGGCCTGGCAGGGGGAGAACACAGCACTGTAACAAAGTGACAACTACATCCCAAATCCTGACACAACAAATGAGTCCTAAGCTGAATCCTGGCAGGCAGGTTTCAACTCGAAACTCAAGTCAAAGACTACAGGCAAGTCCCATTCCTGAGTCCTAAGACAGGCAGAGTCAGTACAGGCAGGTTTCAAGTCGAAACTCAATATAGTAAAGTCTCAAACCTGGGTCGGTACCACCAGGTAACAAGTTGAGTCTTGAGACAGTACAGACCAGTCTCAAGTTGAGTCTGTAGTCAGTCGAGGCCAGTCTTGAATCCTAAGTTAGTATTGCCAAGTCTCAATTTGAGTCTTGAGACAGTACAGGCCAGTATTGAGTCCTAAGTCAGCATAGCCAAGTCTCAATTTGAGTCTTGAGACAGTACAGGCCAATCTTAAGTTATACCTCAAATCAGTCAAGGCCAGTCTTGAATCCTTAATCAGTACAGCCAAGTCTCAGTTTGAGACTTGGGTCAGCACAGGGTAGTCTTAAATTGAATCTCAAGTCAGTCGAGGCCAGTCTTGAATCCTAAGTTAGTATAGCCAAGTCTCAAGTTGAGTCTTGAGACAGTACAGACCAGTCTCAAGTTGAGTCTATAGTCAGTCGAGACCAGTCTTAAATCCTAAGTCAGTATATTCAAGCCTCAAGTTGAGTCTTGAAGTCTCAAGTTGAGTCTGTAGTCAGTCGAGGCCAGTCTTGAATCCTTAATCAGTACAACCAAGTCTCAATTTGAGTCTTGAGACAGTACAGACCAGTCTTAAGTTGAATCTCAAGTCAGTCTTGAACCCAAGTCAGTATAATCATGTCTCAATTTGAGTCTTTTGTCAGCACAGGCCAATCTTAAGTTATGTCTCAAATCAGTCAAGGCCAGTCTTGAATCCTTAATCAGTACAACCAAGTCCCAATTTGAATCTTGAGACAGTAAAGACAAGTCTCAATTTGAGTCTATAGTCAGTTGAGGCCAGTCTTAAATCCTAAGTCAGTATAATCAAGCCTCAATTTAAGTCTTGAGTCAGTACAGGCCAGTATCAAGTTGAGTCTATAGTCAGTCGAGACCAGTCTTAAATCCTAAGTCAGTATATTCAAGCCTCAATTTAAGTCTTGAGACAGTAAAGACCCGTCTCAATTTGAGTCTATAGTCAGTTAAGGCCAATCTTGAATGCTTAGTCAGTATAGCCAAGCCTCAATTTGAGTCTTGAGACAGTATACACCAGTCTCAAGGTGAATCTCAAGTCAGTTGAGGCCAGTCTTGAATCCTAAGTCAGTATAGCCAAGTCTCAAGTGGAGTCTTGAGACAGTACAGGCCAGTATCAGTTTGAATCCTGAGTCAATTCTGATTACATGCAGGTCTCAAGTCAAATCGAGATAAAACAAGCAAGTTTAGTCTTAGATCATAATAGGCAAGTCTTAAGCTGAGTCAGCACAAATAAGTCTCAACTTAAGTCAGTACAGGCCAGAGTGAGAGCAAGCCACTCTTAAATGAAGGAAAATAATTCGCTAGTGGAAAGTAGGAGACCATCTGGGTTTTCCTGATGTTCAGACTGTGTTGTCAGTTTACGACTCTTCTGTAATCCTCTTTTCTTATCTGATGTTGTCAGAAGATATTGACTTCAGGAAACATTACTCTGTTAGAGCTCCTGTTCCTTAATTCAGTCCTACCTGCAGTCGTCATGGTGACTAAACAGATATGGTTTGGGAGTTGCTGTAATAAAGCCCCATACTGGTTATTCACTCTGAATAAGAGTATCTTCTAAAGGCTTGGAAGTAGATGTAAATCTGTTGAGTCAAGTGTGACAATAAGCATCTGTTTTCTTTCGGCACACAAAAACATGACTTTGGCGCATTTTATAAAATGAGTTCCATTTGTAACTCTCAGCATAGGCCAATCTGAAGTTACGTCTAAAGTCAGTCAAAACCAGTCTTAAGTCCTGTATCAGTACATCCAAGTCTCAAGTTGAGTCTTGAGTCAGTATAGGCCAGTTTCAATTTAAGTCTCAAGTCAGTCAAAGCCAGTCTTGAGTTATGAGTCAGTACATACAAGTCTCATGTTGAGTCTTGAGTCAATATAAGCCAATCCCAGGTTAAGTCTCAAGTCAGTCGAAGCCAATCTTGGGTCATGTTTTAGTACAGGCCAGTCTCAATTTGAGTCTTGAGTCAGAACAGCAAAGTCTTAAATTGAGTCTTAAGTCAGTCAAAACTATCTTGGGTCATGTTTCAGTAAAAGCCAGTCTCAATTTGAGTCTTGAGTCAGCACAGGCCAGTCTAGGTTAAATGAAATAAAAAGAGGTTGGAGAGGTGGGAAAATCTTCAGTACGTTTTTGGGTGAAATATAATTGAAACTACGGCGCACAAAAACTCATTTGGCCCCAATTTCATGGAAAGAGTCCCCTGTCCTCTACCCCCATAGGGCCGGCAAACAGCAGTCATAAGGTTTGACCTATGGTCACGGTGGAGGGCGGCGTGGGCGATGGGGAGCGGTTGCGACTCTTGAATGCCGAAAGAACTAAATCTAGGTAAAGCGACAGTCTTTACGCTGATCTGGAGTCAGCTGAGAGGAGCAGAAAACCAATCGGAGTGATTTGGTGCTCGCTCGCTGGAGGACGACAGATTTGTAATACAAACACCTGCCGTATGGCAGTACAGGTGTCAGGGAGGAGGTGAAATACTAGCTGAATGAAAAACTGGACCGTGGCTGTAACTCTCTCTCTCTCTCTCCCTGATCAACTAATAAAACCCCACAGGCGGCTGTGCAGTAACTGCCTCACGGTCAGCGCCGAGTCCACCAAGAGCCGAACATCGTTTATCCGCAACAGTGCACTGAAGATCAGCATTCAAACGACTCTCAGGCTGTGATCAGGAACACAAAGCGATGCCTGGGGCTGTTTTTGTGGGGAATGTGCCGCTAGGTCTTCTGATTTTAGACTAGTATGAGGGAGGAACCCTGGAATCTTTTTTTTTATTATTGCTGGAAATTATTCTTATTCCAGTAGGACATCTAGGGTTGAGTCAGAAGTACATTAGTAGATTTATAGTGGAGCCAAAGGTCTAGTAAGAAATGAGGAATGAGTAAAATGGCCTGTAGTGTATATATATATATATATATATATATATATATATATATATATATATATATATATATACTATATAAAATATATACAATGGGAGTGATTATTCAAGACACCTATGGAAAAGGTGGGGCTGGAATCCATTCTGATATCTATGGTTGAAGGTAAGATAGAGATTCAGTAGTTGAACCAAAGTAGAGCTTCATGTCAGAGGTCCATTAATTGATTTACTGTAGAGCCTGAGGTGCAGTAAGACATGTAGGGATGAGTCAAACATCTTATAGGATATTCAACATGGGAGTGATTACTTATTAGGACATTTAGGGCTGTTCCAGAGGTCCAGTTAATGATCTAAGTGGATCAAACAAAACAAAAAAACAACAAAATTGGAGATACTTGTTGTTCATTGGACAGCACTGATATGGTAGTTCAGTTGGACATCTAAGGGAGTTTGAACACCTGTAGTTGGTTTCAATGGTTTCTCCCTCTGTTTGGTTTGGTTTCACACAGGCATAAACCTAAATGCACCAAACCGCACACCAATAAACCACGCGAAGCGCATCGCCTACTCTGATTGGTCAGAGCTGTCTGACACGGGAGCAAGAAAGTAAATCTACTGAGAAGATTCTGTGTTTCAGCTTGTATCTGTGCAATGTGTAGCTGCTTTAACACAGAACTCTTCAAAATATTAACAGTATTTTCAATGGGATGTGCAGCACAGATGTTCACGTAGTAAACGAGTTGCGCGGCTGTGAGCAGTGAACGCTGCACAGGATGCATGTGAGAACAGCATGGAGCAGCAGAGAGAGTATTTGTTCAAAGCTGTGGCTAATCATATTCCAGATTAAACTGCAACTTATCAGCAGTTTAGCAGAAATAAAAAAAGCAGTATATGTGATAGCTGGGTCGGATCGAGACCGGATCACGTTCTCACCACAAGCGAACCGCTTCAGGGGTCGTTTGGGTCTTGGTCCGGTAGTTTTGATCTGCACCAGGTGCGATTACAGTTTCACACCTGCTCAGTTGAACCACATTAATGGTAAAAAATGAACCAGAGTCCGTTTTAACTGGACCAACTGTTGTGAAAACAGCTAGGTCTTGGGTTCTGTAGGTTATCTACAGTGGAGTTGATGATCCAGTACAACAACAAGGGTTGAGTAAGTGGTTCAGTAGGTAATGTTGGTGTAAAATTGGAGAAGGCAGTTCAGTAGGACATCTACTATTCGGTGGGAAGTCCTGTAAGTGATACACGGTCGAGATGGATCTACGGCAGACTGGAACCAATAATTGAGTTGAGTTTCTCAATTCTAGGTCTGTATTGGCAATCTAGTATGGGATCTCTCGGTGATGTTAGTTAGTTAGGGTAGAGTACAGTATGGGTTTAAGTGTTGAGCAAGTCAGGGAAACTGCAGACGATCTGGACCTCCAGTATCCAGTAGGGTCTAGAAAGGGCCAATTCTGCGTTAGAGTTATCAATCACATTCTGTATGATAGAATATGACACTTGTGACTCTAATCGTTCCCAGGAAACGTTGTGATTAGTGAAGGATTTACACTTTTCATGTTTCATAAAGAGATAGAGCTGAACCAGATCAAGAGTCTCTTTCATTCCCATTTAAGCACGACGACCTGATTTCACCAGCTTCTACGCACCTTGACCACCTGAGGATGCGTTATGTTCAAGAGGGACATCCTGGAGTGAGGCTTCACAAGGAGGACGTACGATAAAAGCAGTAGAACTGAGAGAGAGAAAGAGAAAGAGAGAGAGAGAAAGAGAGAGAGGGGCTGTTAGAGCTGTTAGACGGACGACTGTCCACTGGGCATGTTCCTGGAAATGGATGAAGAAAGAAACATCCATTTACACACACTCTCACAGCACAACCGCACAATTATACACACTGGAGAGAGGCTGTGTGTGTGCGCGAGTGTGTGTGTGTGTGTGTGTGTGTGTGTGTGTGTGTGTGTGTGTGTGTGTGTGTGTGTGTGTGAGAGAGAGAGAAAGAGAGAGATGCAGTCACTGAGGGCCATTATGTTCCCCTGGTGACCCGGGAGAACAAATTCATCCATTATAGGTGAGAGACGGTCAAGGTCAAAGCCACACAAACACACACACACACACACTCTAAACAGAAAACACAGCAGGGGTCAGTCCATCAACATTGAGTTAGAGGGGTCTCACACACACACACACACAGTGATTGAGAAATGTGCAGCGATAATAAAGACATTTTTCATAAACACAGTAGTTTTTTTATGGGAGTCCCTCACAAATATTACATCTGTGATGCTATTTGATGGGTTTACATTCACTATACTGGGCATCATACACTTAACTTGGGCTGTATGATTAATTGTATGTACCAGGTGAGCTCTGACTTTGGCACATTCTGGTTTTCATTCAGTCTGGTTTTCGCTCTGTAGAGCCCAATGCACACTGTGCTCCCATAGGAACGGACTCTGACGATTGACTGTTGTCTAGGTTTAGGTTTATTTCAGTCAGTGGTGCACCTGTGTTTTCCATTGCCAAAACATATAGCAACACGCAATACATTTACCTGAACACACCTCACTTCCTGACTTCCTGACCACCACGCCCATCACTGTAGATATATTCCTCAACTCTGATGCTATTTTAACAGCGATTTTGGACAAATGCATGCTCCCAACTTTGCGGGGAAGAGTTTGGGGTTGTCTCCTTCCTGTTCCACCATGACCAGAGCACACCAGTGAACAAAGCAAGGTCTTAAAATACAAGGTTGGTGTGGCACATCAGTGTCTGACCTCATAAACACACTCCTAAACCTTGTGGAGAGCCTTCTTAGATGAGTTAAAACTGTTCTGGCTATACAGTTTAGGCTGACATCAAATTGAACCCTATGGATTCTTATATTGGGGCTCTATCTATATCCCTCTATCTAGCCCTTATCTGGTGCGTTCATTAGAATAGGGGGTGTCTACAAACAATTGGACATTGTGAAAAGTGGATCCCTGTCTCTTTCTTTCTTTCTTTCTTTATTTCTTTCTATCCATCTATCCTTTTTCTCTGTTTCTACCAAATCTCTCTCTTCCATTATGTTGCTCTCTATTATTATCTCTCCTCTACTTACAGTAGATTCTCTTCACCTCTCTCTCTCTCTCTCTCTGTTTTTTTTTCTCTCTCTCTCTAAAAGTGAGTCATTGGCACACACTCCGTATTCATGCGCAAAACAGAATGGAAAAATGAACCAATACAGAGAGAGAGAGAGAGAGAGAGAGAGAGAGGCAGGAAGGGGCGAGAGAGCATTGGTACGAACAGGTTTTGTAAAGAGTGATGGTAATGCCTTTTTCGTTCTGCTCTCGTCTCTGTTCGGCTAAAATGGTAAAAGCATGTGTTTTTTTTTTCCTTCTCTCTCTCTCTTTCTCCATTTGCGTTGATGAAGTGCTTCCCACACCGCGCCTGCCTCTCTATTTCTCTCTCTCTCTTTCTCGTTTCTTTCTTTTTTCCCTTTCTCTCTCAATGCAAAACCCAACGTTCTTTAAAGCCATCAGCTGTAAAAGGGACGATGTTTTAAAGTGCCTCCATTCTTTTTTTATTTCGCCTTCTTTAAGCCACAGTTTGAGTCAGGGAGTCGCTGTGACCCTGCCTCAGACCGGGGGGACGGATAAAGCTCTTCCATTAGCCGCGATGCTGCGAGTGAGGGCCGTCCCCGCACTCCTGTTATTCTCTCTTTCTCTGAAAGGACGTCGTGTTCCTGCAGAAGGAGGGCGAGGCGAGGCGAGACGAGGCGAAGCCCGGTGCCAGGCTCAGGTGCATGAGCGAGATTCAAGAACATTACAGTCCAAACCCATACCAGGAGGTTTTAACCGTGCTGGTTTGGGCGATAATAGGCCCAATTCGGTCAAAATGTCCACGTCCCTGCCTCCAGCTGGACTCTGGATGAGTAATAGCAATAGTCTGGATTTCATTTCCTCTTCGCTCTTTATTAAAGTCGTTATTAAGGGATCACAATTTACTGAGTGGTCTCCTGTAGCAGTGGCTCTCAATCCAGGACCTGGAGTACTTCCCGTTCTCCACAGTTTAGTTTCAGCTCAGTTTAGTGGTTTCCTGCACTAAGGAAGCAAAGCACTTGTTCTTTTGCTGATCATATGGGTCACGCTGTAAAATCAAAGTGCCCTGGTTATTTAAGTAATGAGATAAGTTAATATCATACACTGTAATTTTTCGAGCTTGCAGCCTCTACGTTTTGTCACTCGCTTTGAACACTAGGGCTTATATAATGGTGTGGGAAAAAAAACAAGCGTGTAGATTAATCTAGAGTATTTGCAGCTACTTGACATCAGCGTGAATCGTGCATTTAACCCTCCCATTATGTTCATTTGTCAGGAACAGCAATGGTGTTCCAATTCCAATTTTGAACCATTGCATGGTTAACAATCCAAAAAAAATGGTTTAAAACCAAAAGAATCCTTACAAGCAGTGTAAATATATTTTTTACTAACTCCATTACTATTTATTCTATCAATATTTAGTGCAATGGTGTTCCTTACCTCTAACAGGTAGTGGTTCAAGTAGGATAATTCACTCGTTTTTCATAAAAAGAAAATACATGTTCAAACTTTTTTAATGTTTCACTACTTTATTACTTTAAAAGAAAGACCAACAAAGAAAACAGTAGTGTTACATAACATTGAATCATAACATTGCAATTGTGTTTTAGTTGTATTTTTTGCAGGAGGTGGTTGTTGCGAATACGTGAGACGAACCATTTTCATACACAGCAAAAACAGCTGAGAGTTGATTTTCACTCTCAAAGTGTAATTTTAACTCTTTCAGAGTTAAATGGTGTTCAGTGTTGGAGTTATTTGACAGAGTTAAATATTTCAGTGTTAATCCCACTAAACCCAATAAATAAATCCCTTCCATTGGGTAGTGTGTTATATTTTGTTCAATGGTTGTTTGTCTAGCCAATATATTGTAGGCTATAAGAGCAAGTTACCATCCTTTGTACAGTAAATTGTGATAAAGTGTTGGTAATGTACTAAGAAAGACAATGGAAAATGACATGCTAACCTGTCCTGAATAATAGTTAAATAATAAAAATTGAACACTTGCCTTTTTGCTTTTTATTTTATATGTTGATTACGCTAATTAATGCAAACAGAAGACGTTTCAAACTTAAAAAAAAATACTTTTAACTATTTTCCTAGATCTATAAACTTTAAAAGGAGTTTGCCCCAGTTTGTTCCACATCTGTATTTGATGTACTGGCTTGACGGCACTGTAAATGAGGGTCACTCTCAAGGTACTCTAAGTTTAAATAAAGGTTGAGTGATTGATTACATCTTAGGACTGTAATTAGCAGTGCAGTGGGAAGGTTATTTAGGGTCATTTTTGATATGATGTAAGGGGAAAAGTCCTCCCTAGTCTCATTCCACTTGAGGAAGTTTGAGTTTATGGGCAAAGGCTTGCTTAATGAGTGCCAGTGGTGGTGGTGGTGTTGCTAGGTGGTTTCTATGGTCTACGGTTCTCAAGGGTGGTTGTTCTAAAGTTGGTAAGTGTTTGCCAGGAGGATGTTTTAGAGTTGCTGAGTGGTTCCTATGGTGTTGCTTTACATAATTTGCCCCGATAAATCATTTTTCCACCGTTATTCAAGCTCAAAGTAGCTCCACACCTCCTTGCTAAAATTCAGAGAGCCCTGACATTTAAAACGAGGCATTAATAACTTAAAAAGTGCACAAGAAGCTTATTAAAAACACTGTTTACATTACGTAAAGCTAGATTAACAACAACAGTGGGCCAAGTACAGAGCCTGGTGGTACACCACAGAGAAAAGGCTGCTTATCTGAGACCTTCTGATACAAATCAGCCAAAAACAGTGTAGAGAACCGACTTAACATGCTTCCAAACAGGCCAGCCTGGTTCTTGAGTGATCTGTGAAAGTTCTTATGATCTACTATAATATAAAGAATCTTTAAAGAACCTTATTATGTATGATGTTTTGATGTGTTGTGTTTTGTTGTTTACCAGGTCCCTAGGACAAATTCTCAAAAAAAAAATTATAGAACAATTTACATAAGTATAACATTTAGGTATATAAGGGTAACATTTTAATCAGATACTGAAATTCAAAATGTGAATAAAAGAAAAGTTCAAAGTTCCGCGAAAAAAAAAGGTTCCCAAAAGACGTTCCTCTATTCACCGTAGATTCTGGTTCCGCGTTAACCACGCGTAACGTAACCCCTGCTGTCCACACAAAGGGCCCAAATCCCAAACTCCAGCAGCTGCCACAGCGTCCTCCGACCGTCTCCCTGGAAACCGGGGCGCCGTAGTTTGTTAAAGTGCTTGTTACCTCACTCATTTGCATAATTACACCCTGAACACTGCTGAGGATTGTGGGAAAGGGAACATCTGCTTGGAAACGGCAGCGCAAGCTTTAACTCCCCACCTGTAATTACGAAAGGGATTCATCTCTCTCTCCTCTCTCTCTCTCTCTCTCTCTCTCTTTCTCTCTCACTGATGGAGACTCATTAGAATTGAATGGGAGCTCGTCCAACCGAGCAACAGTAGCTATGCCAGAACACGTTAGTGGGCGGAGCCTGGAGAGAGAAAAGTGGACCTGATAACGGAGAGAGCTCAGAAGTTAGGGTGGTGTTTGATCCACATTACAGAGAGAGAGAGAGAGAGAGAGAGAGAGAGAACAGCACAGTCAATAGACCTGGGAGAGAGAGAGAGAGAGAGAGAGAGAGAGAGAGCATTGGTGCTGATGGCTGATTATTGTTATTGTGAATGGCAGAGGAAATGCAATTTTCTCTCTCTTTCTGTATGTGTGTGTGTGTGTGTGTGTGTGTGTGTGTGCGTGTGTATTTGTGATAGAGAGTGTGTGTGAGCGAGAGAGAGAGAGAAAGAGAGAGAGAGAAAGAGTGAGAGTGTGAGTGTCCACCAAATGATTATAAATACCAATTTACCCCTCTGCTGATAACTACACTGAAGAAAAGGCCTGTCTGCCCATCTGCCAATAACACACACACACACACACACACACACACACACACACACACCGGACATGGGCACACACACACACACACACACACACACACACACACACACACACACACACACACACACACACACACACACACACACACACCTCTGTCTGGGCCTCTTAAGCTAAGGGAAGGGAAGCTCCAGAATAAGCAAGGTCATCTCCTCATTGGCTGAGACAGCACTGACATTTCCATTACAGCGTCCAATCAATACCTTTCTCCAGATAAATAACAGAGAACAGCCTGACTACAGCTTTAACCGAGCCTGACGTTCCAATCCCAATCCCAACACATCCCGAGAATATTCCCTGCTCCAGACTGACCTGATCTGAACTCAGGAACCCAGTTATTAATCTCAACCGAACTGTAGCCTGATATCATTCTATCTACTGTATTTAATCTTTCATTCAAACTAGTTCTATTCCTGATCCATCCCTGTCCCTTCAATATCCATCCCAAACTATTCCCAATTCCTCCCTCTCCCTTCACTATCCATCCCAAACTATTCCTAATTCATCCCTCTCCCTTCACTATCCATCCCAAACTATTCCTAATTCATCCCTCTCCCTTCACCATCCATCCCCATCTATTCCCAATTATCCCTGACAGACTGTAATACACTACACAAAGCATAAGGGGTGCTCTATAATGCTCGATAATGTTCACATGATCCACAAGCTCACTCTGACAGACTGTAATACATTACAGGATGTGAAGAAAGAGCTCTATAATGCTCTATAATGTTCATATGATCCACACTCTCTCATTCTGATAAACTGTTATACACTACAGGATGCATGTTGGGTGCTCTTAAATGCTTTATAATATTCATATAGTCCACATGCTCCTTCTGGCCAACTGTGATACACTATAGGACATGAAGAGGGAGCTCTATAATGCTCTATAATGTTCATATGATCCACACTCTCATTCTGATAAACTGTACTACACTACAGGAAGCACAGCGGGTGACGCATCTTTCTTTTAAAGTGCTTTTAATGATTTTTCATGGTTTACTGTGTTGGAATGTTGCAGCTGTGCTTACTAACAGGAGTCTTCCTCACTTTCTCCCTCTCTCTTTCTCCCTTGTGGAAACATCTGTTGTTTATCAGTTTCCTTCATCCCCCTCTCTCTCTCTCTCTCTCTCTCTCACACTTTCTCTCACTGTGAAGGGTGTGTGTGTGTGGGGGGGTCTCGTCCGGCCGGGCCTGCTGTCACTCACCGCTCACCTGCTGCCGCGTCCCAGAGACAGGATTCGATCCCAGCGGCAACCGCAGCCCGACCAACGGCATGACAACCCCGCCGCACCGGCCGTAATGTATGCGTGAAGAAGATAGATGAGAGAAGGGGCATCCCGGCGGACAAGGGGCGGCACGAGAGAGAGAAAGCGAGAGAGGAGAGACGGGGTGAGGTAGAAAAAGACGAACGACGGGCTGATAATTATGAGGTAGAGGAGCCGGCCTCTCTCTCTCGGAATGCCTGAATCCATTAGCCTGATCTCCACTTCCTTACGAGTCTCTTTGAGAGAGAGAGAGATAGAGAGAGAGAAAGAGAGGGAGAGATCCGGCTTCTCCGCTAAGCCCTCTGTTCATCAGCGCCGTAGCTTAGCGTCCGCCGTCACCGGGAGAGAGGGGAAGATGATTCCAGCCAGACTCATTAACTCTGCCTGAAGATGTAGTGCTACTGTGCCTGTGGATACACTAATGACACCAGCGCTCCCATCCTGCTCCTATTTCCATCCTTTTCCAAACCTACTTTCAGGTAATTTACCTGCCCGAGGACTTTTGGGCCAGTTTGAGCTTCAGCTGAGTGAATGGTAGCAGTTCGTCTGCCAGTTTTTAGGAATATTAGTTTTAGAAACAGCTAAATTTAGCAATATTTGTCGCATTTCTAGTGTAGGTCAGTATTCTTCTATCCTGGAAAATGTACGGCTTTCTGAAGATGTTCAACATTCTTAAAACAACACCCTCGGAGCAGTATGCTTTTCAGCAACACCCTCAGAAAAACATTCTCAAAGCAGTGGCCTCACCAGGTCAGCACCATCAAATCAATACCCTCAGAGGTACCCTCACAACATGCTCAGAGAACACGATTTAGTACTCTGATAAAAACGCCCCAAGAGCAAAATTCTGAGAGCAATACCTACAGAGCAGTAGAGCATCCTGAGAATCGCCCATGAAGCAATACTCTCAGAACAAGACCCCCTAACATCACACTCAAAACAACACCCTCGAAGAAACACCCTTAGAATGACACCCTCAGAACAACACCCTCAGAGGAACGTGCAATAATATACTCTTAAAATCTCACACTCCAAACAACACCACCAAAGCAACACCCTTAAAGCAGTACTGTTTTCAGAGCACTCTCAGAACAACAAACACTATAAGAACACTATTCTCCGAACACTTTCAAAACAATATGCTCAGGGCAATACTTTCAGACGAACACTACAAGAGAAATACTATCTGAGAAATACTCTAAAACAAAAACTATCAGAGCAATACTCTCAGAACAACACTCTCAGGGGAATACACTTAGACAAACACTATAAGAGTAATACCCCCAGAGCACTCTCAGAACAATACACTCAAAGAAATACACTAAGATGAACTCTATAAGAGCAATAGTCTCAGAGAAATATTCTTAGACAAATACTATAAAAACAAGATTCTCAGAACGATACTCTAAGACAAACACTATAAAAGCAACACTCTCAGAACACCCTCAGAACAACACCTTTAGGGGAATACTCTCAGAGAAATACTTTAAGACAAACACTATAAGAGCAATACTCTCAAAACACCCTCAGAACAATACTTTTAGTGCAATACTCTCAGAGATATACTCCAAGACAAACACTATAAGAGCAATACTCTCAGAGAGATACTCTAAGACAAACACTATAAGAGCAACACTCTCAGAAAACCCTCAGAACAACACCTTTAGGGGAATACGCTCAGATAAATACTCTAAGACAAACACTATAAGAGCAATACTCTCAAAACACTCTCAGAACAATACTTTTGGAGTAATACGCTCAGAGAAATACTCTTAGGACAAACACTATAAGAGCAATATTATCAAAACAGCATTCTCAGAGCAATACTCTCAGAGAGATACTCTAAGACAAACACTCTAAGAGCAATACTCTCAAAACACCCTCAGAACATAACGTTTAGGGCAATACTCTCACAGAGAAATGCTCTAAGACAAACAGTATAAGAGCAATACTCTCAAAACACCCTCAGAACAATACTTTTAGAGTAATATGCTCAGAGAAATACTCTTAAGACAAACACTATAAGAGCAATACTCCCAAAACACCCTCAGAAGAATACGTTTAAGGCAATACTCTCAGGGAGAAACTCCAAGACAAACACTCTTAGAGCAATACTCTCAGAGAAATGCTCTTGAACAAACACTATAGGAGCAATACTCTTAGAACAACACTGTTTGAGGAGCACTCTTGGAACTTAGAAGAACACCTTCAGAAATATGCTAGAATAAACGGCACCACTTTAAAATAAGACTACCTTTATAAAGGGTTTATAAATGGTTTACAATTAGTTTATTAATTATCAGTTATAAAACATACGTAGAAAGGGCAACAATGACCTGTTGTTTGCCAAATAGTGAACCCACAGCCATCTATACTGTTGCCCTTTCTAATTATGTGTTATAACTGATTATTAATGATTTTTAAGGCATTTACAACCTAATTAGTAACCATTAATAAATGAATTGTAAACCATTTATAAACCCTTTATAAAGGTAGTCTTATTTAAAAGTGTTAGCGAATAAACTTTAAAGTGGTGTGTTCAGTGTAGTCAGCAGTTACCAAGTTGACCATGACAACACCGAAAGTTCAAACTGGTGTCAGGGACTGACTCAGGAGAAAGGACAACAGGGCAGTGGAAGGGAGAAAAGGTGAATGCTGGGAAGGGTCAGAAAGTGAGAGGAGGAGAGCGAGAGAGATGATGATAAAGAGCAGGAAAGTGTGGTTTGGTGTTTGTTTGGTGAGCTCGGTTCTCCAGGAGCCTTGTGCTGCTGCCGGTCTTCCATTTCCACTGCAACGCTCCTTATTGATTCCCATCTCCACTTAATTGATGTTGTCGTGTTGAAATGGGATGAAAACATCCACTCCCAGCTGCTCGCGTCCGTCCGCGAGAGGAAAGAAAACACAGAAGAGTGAAGCTCTCTTAAGTGTTCCTGGTCGGCTGTATCGATTTTTCCGAGGCGGTGCAGAAAGGCCGGAGAGGGACGGTGCCGGAGTGGCCGCTCGGTGTCCGGCATCCGCCACAGGACCTGATAGGGAACAGCCTTTGTTTGCTTTCACACAAAAACAATCAATCCACTCTCCCCTCAACCCCAAACCAGCAAAAAAAAAAAAATACTGTCCTGAAGGGAACTGGGTTCCACTGTGAACACTGTGGATCAGTTTTAACCCTCTATAACTCTTTATAACACCCATCTGTTTATACCACAGTAATCTATAACAAATACACATTATAATACCTACAGCCAAGCTGTTTAACACCCATTGTATCTACAGTTTAAAACACCTAAAGTTTATAAAACCTATAGTATATATCACACTTCATAACACCCACACATTATAACACTACTGCTATGACTACCTTGTGACAGGTGTAAAATTTCGTAGAGGGGGGATTATGGTGTGTGGTTGTTTTTTTACTAAGTTGGACACTGCCACTCTTAATCTTAATGCAAATCACAGTCTACAATGTTATAACACTACATGTTATAACACCCAAGGATTTTAACACCCATAGTCTATGGTACCCACAGTATGTAGCCTACATTATACCACAGTTAGTTGTAACCCTACAATATGATTGGGTAAGAGGTGTTTTATGAGTGACATTATCAACCGTTAATGCACTGTAATCGAAGCTCTCCGTGTTCTGTATTACTCCGCCACATACAGGTAATCTAGCAACGATGCAGCACTTACAAGCCAAATATAAACCAAATGCGATGTCATTAAACACCACTGGAGAGGTAATCGGTGGCCCACACAAATAAATACGCCCAGTAATTCGGAAATACACATTATTACACACATTATCAGCCACCAATATCGTGTATCGTGCCGCATCACAGCAGTGCCAATATTACATATTATAGTACGAACCTCGAGTGTATTATTGCTTAATTACAACACCACAAGCATGATACCACCAAGTGTAAAGTTTGGCTGAGGGGGGATTATAGTGCGTTTTTCATTAGTGAGTCTATGATACTCACAGTTTATAACTCCCACAGTACTGTATATAACACACACACACACATTATAACACCCACAGTATATACCACACTGAATAAAAAGAGAGAGAGAGTGACAGAAAGAGAGAGTTTGACATCCGTAACTCAAATTTATTTCCTGCCTTTCCCAGGTTTGTAGTGGAAGCCTGTCACCTCAGGACACGGTGGCTGCACACACAGACACACACACACACACACACACAGGGTTGAGTGTTACACAGCCCTTTCAGACAGACACACACCCGCACACACACACACACACACACACTCCGGGGGGTTTGAGGAGTGTTTTGTCCTCAGCAGTGAAACACCTTGGAGATCTCCAGCCTCCCAGCAGCTCTCAGCCTGATCTGACAGGCTTAGCGCAGTGTTAGCATGCGGCTAGCATCCCCTGCTGTCTACCGCCGGAGAACCGTGACTGTTAGAACCCGGCCCCAAGTCCAGGACATTAACGGCACTCCTGAGGACTGCAGAACGAATGGGCGTGGCTAAATGTTATTAGGCTGAATGAGGGAAGAGGCACTACATGGCCCAGATGTTTGTGAACACCCATTCTAATGAATGCATTCGCGCTAGTAGTTTGTCTCAGTAGCTAGCTTTGTAACTCTCCATTCCACCTTAAATGATGCAATTGATAATGAATAATCAATGCTAGTAATGAACTAGAACAGCTCTTTTTTTTTTTCGAATAGGCTGATAATATGGCTGCACACTGTCATATGTTATATTATTAGAATACGGAAAATAGAAAAATGCAGCATTTAAGGTGGAATAGAAAAATGTAAGTTAATAAAGGCGCTTTTTTTCATGACAAACGTAAAAAAAATCGCTAGTACTTCATCTCAGTAGCTAGCTGTCTAACTCTCCCATTCCACCTTAAATGGTTCAATTGATAATGACAGGTCAATGCTAGTAACGAACTAGGATTTTTTTTTTTCGAATAGGCTGATAATATGGTTACACACTGTAATATGTTATATTAACAGAAAAAGGAAAATACAGCATTTAAGGTGGAACAGAAAAATAAAAGTTAACAAAAGCTTTATCTTCATAACAAGCATAAAAAATCACTAGTAGTTTGTATCAGTAGCTAGCTTTGTAACTCTCCCATTCCACCTTAAATGGTGCGATTGATAACAACTGGTCAATGCTAGAAATGAACAGCTCTTTTTTGAATGGGCTGATAATATGGCTACACACTGTAATATGTTACATTAACAGGATAAGGAAATGCAGCATTTAAGGTGGAACAGAAAAATAAAAGTTAATAAAAGCCTTTTCTTCATAACAAGCATAGAAATGTACTTGTAGTTGTTCTTAGTAGCAAGCTATGTAACTCTCCCATTCCACCTTAAATGGTGCAATTGATAATGACTGGTCAATGCTACTAAAGAACTAGAACATTTCTTTTTTCAATTAAGCTGATAATATGGTTACACACTGTAATATGTTACATTAACAGGATAAGGAAATGCAGCATTTAAGGTGGAACAGTATAATAAAAGTTAATAAAAGCTTTATCTTCATAACAAGCCCCCAAATGCCTTAAAACGGCCCTGGGCTGCAGTATTTAAGCTGGAATAGAAAAATAAAAGTTAATAAAAGCTTTATCTTCATAACAAGCATAAAAAATTGCTAGTAGTTTGTATCAGTAGCTAACTTTGTAACTCTCCCATTCCACCTTAAATGGTGCAATTGATAATGACTGGTCAATGCTAAAAACAAACTAGAACATCTATTTTTTCAAATAGGCTGATAATATGGCTGCACACTGTAATATGTTATATTAACAGGATAAGAAAAATGCAGCATTTAAGGTGTAACGGAGGAATAAAAGTTAATAAAAGCTTTTTCTTAAGAACAAGCATAAAAATTGCTAGTAGTTCATCTCAGTAGCTAGAAGGAACACCCTCAGTTTAAACTCTACTTTTGAGACTTTATAAACACCACACCCTAAAAATGGGACATCCTTGAAACTATCATCTTTACAGGGTTAAGATCAAGTCAGGTCACTCACTGTCAGTTCTTACAGGACAAGCCTGAAACACACACTCACACTCACACACACACACACACATACAGTGTCTTCTGTGAGTGTGAAGAACAGCCCTGCTTGGAGGTCAGATGAGCATCACAGCACCACCTTACAGCAGGGTTCAGAGGCCATGGTCAGGGCTATTACACTGACATAAATCAAAACGTGAGAGCACCTGAGCCTCCCTCTGTTTAAATCCTCTCTCTCTCTCTCTCTCTCTCTCTCTCTTTCTCTCGCTCTCTCTCGCTCTTTCTCTCTGTCCATCTGTGAAAAATTCTTTGATTCACACTGACCTGAACTTTCCCACCAAACCTACAGACACATTTCCCTCCACTCTGACTCCAGACTCCTGAAACATCTCACTACATTCAACTGAACTACTCACTTCAGTTTCACTCTAGTATCCTAAATATCTTCAGGCTCTGAAACATCCACCACCTTTAACAACTGACTTAGACCAGAGACATCTCACATCAGTCACCTGAAACATCTCACATCTGTCTCACTTCAACCACCCTTAAACCACTCACTTTAGACTCAACCAAGTCACCTAAAACATCATCCTCCAGTCACCTGAACTACTTACCTCAGTCTTACACTAGTCTCCTGAAACATCTCACCCCATTCACCTAAAGTACTTTATTCAGTGTCACTCTAGTATCCTAAAATATCTCAGCCACCTGAAACATCTCACTTCAGACTCAATCCAACCACCTTCAACTACTCACTTCAGACTCAGTCGATTAACTGACACATCTCACTCTATTCTCACTCCAACCACCTTTAACTACTCACTTCAGACTCAATCCACCCACCTTCAACTACTAACTTCAGACTCAATCCAGCCACCTGAGACATCTCACTTCAGACTCAATCCAACCACCTTCAACTACTCACTTCAGACTCAGTCGATTAACTGACACATCTCACTCTATTCTCACTCCAACCACCTTTAACTACTAACTTCAGACTCAATCCAGCCACCTGAGACATCTCACTTCAGACTCACTCCAACCACCTTTAATCACTCACTTCAGACTCAATCCACCCACCTTCAACTACTAACTTCAGACTCAATCCAGCCACCTGAGACATCTCACTTCAGACTCAATCCAACCACCTTCAACTACTCACTTCAGACTCAGTCGATTAACTGACACATCTCACTCTATTCTCACTCCAACCACCTTTAACTACTCACTTCAGACTCAATCCAGCCACCTGAGACATCTCACTTCAGACTCACTCCAACCACCTTTAATCACTCACTTCAGACTCAGCCAGCTACCTGAAACATCTCACTTTAGACTCAATCCAGCCACCTGAGACATCTCACTTCACACTCACTCCAACCACCTTCAACTACTCACTTTAGACTCAATCCAGCCACCTGAGACAGACTCACTCCAACCACCTTTAATCACTCACTTCAGACTCAGCCAGCTACCTGAAACATCTCACTTTAGACTCAATCCAGCCACCTGAAACATCTCACTCTATTCTCACTCCAACCACCTTCCACTACTCACTTCAGACTCAACCCAGTCACCTGAAACACTCACTTTAGTTACCTGTAACAATCCACTTCTCTCTCAGTCTAATCACGTAAAACAATCTCACTTCTGTCTCACTCCAGTCCACCTTACTAAGTTAAAACATCTCACTCCACACAGAGTACACTCCTCAGTCCATTGAAGTCTGCGTGAGTCACAGGTTCAGTACACACTGGAGAGTTCGGCAGTGTTTAATAGACCTCCACTGGTGAATGTTTAGCTGTGACTCAGCAGCAGGGATGCTAGCTCTCATTTAAACGTATGGAAGTTTACAGTGAAGTAAGTCATCGTGCTAATAGAGGAACCCATTCAGCTTCATTATCGTCCTTCACAAGCTCTCATCACACACACACACACACACATACTGTATACACACTCGTGGAGAGTGAGCAACCGTGCTGGATGGCTCTGTTGGCCACTGTTGGAGCAGTGTGAGGTGTGTGTATGTGAGTATGTGTGTGTGTGTGTGTGTGTGTGTGTGATGAGCTTGGCTGGGCTCAGAGAATTGGATCTTTTAATCTTGCAAAGTGGGAGAAGATGTCTTCAGGCAGAACTGATTGAATTTCTGCTCCTTCTTTTCTCTCAGTCTGAGCAGAACCCAGTCAATAGCAGCGTTCATTACACCCAGTCGAGCACACCCACCTCTCTCTCTCTCTCTCTCTCTCTCTATCTGTTCATTTCATCATCTCACCATCGACAGTCCATCGTCACCACCGATCACTGAGCAGAAATCAAACTGCCCAGTCACTAAAGCTGCAGATTTTTAGAGAGTTTCACCCTGAAATCAAACCGAATTTTTTTCAGGTGATTGGAGTAAGACTAGAGTGAAATTTTTAGAAAACGTCAGTAAGAATGGGGAGAGATTTTCAGGTGATTGGAGTAAAACTAGAGTGAAATTTTTAGAAAACTTCAGTAAGAATGGGGAGAGATTTTCAGGCGATTGGAGTAAAACTAGAGTGACATTTCTAGAAAACTTCAGTAAGAATGGGGAGAGATTTTCAGGTGATTGGAGTAAAACTAAAGTAAAATTTCTAGACAACAGATTTTCAGGTGAGTGGAGGGAAATTGGAGTGATATTTCCAGATGACTGCATTGAGACTCATGTAAATCTTTAAGGGGCAAAAGTGTGAAACTAGAGTGAGATTTTCAGGTGAGTAGATTAAAACTGCAGTGTGAATTTCAGGTGAGTGGATTGAAATGACCGTACTGTAAATGTCGAGTCAGTAATATTTTCTGTTGAGTGGTATTAAAGTGGCATATGATTTCAAGGTAAGTAAAGTGTAACTGAAATGAATTTTTCATGTGTTTTGCTTGTGGTGAAAAGGGCGTTTGTTGCATTTAGGTGTATGCCTGTGTGAAACTAAACCAAACAGAGGGAGAAACACCCCAAGTAAACAAACTCATCAAATGATCTGGATCATAGAAACCAACTACAGGTGTGAAAATGCTCTTTATACTCAGAAAATTAAGTTCTAATTCAGAACTCCTTACAACCAAGCTGAGATGTTTTGTACAGTAAAGTAAATAAAAGTTTCCTCTATCCAATTTGTCATGCATTTCTTATTCAAGCAGCCCACGTTTGTTTAATCTCCCCTCAAACATACATAAGTAAGTATAAACTAGTGTTTTAATTGACACCGCTAATACAAATATAACTGCGTTTTACATTTCTTACATTCATTGTTTTATCTATATTTAAGTATTTTGCATAAAAAAAAACAAGTGTGATTAATCACAGTCAATCACAGAATACTGTGATTGTGAATAATCTGATTCAACTTAGTCCTTCTTGTACAATCACTCAGACACATCCCGGTGTTCTGCCGAATTCAGTACCTCCGCCAGGAAAAGCACCCCCTCTCGGGAGTGAAAAAGCACGTCTTCTTGGCTTTAACTTTTTTAGGAAAATGAAAATACTATGATATTTCCTAAGAAATAATGAAAAAGAGTCATGTCACCTGCAACCTCTCCAGTGAGGGGGTGCTTTTCCTGGCGGGGGTTCTCAATTCAGCAACACAGAAGCCTAGTGCCGAAATCTGCACCCCTGCCATGAAAAGCAGCCCTTATTCTGGTGGGGTGCTGAATTCAGCAACATAGTAGTGCCGAAATCTGCACCCCTGCCATGAAAAGCACCCTCTCTTGGCAGCGCTTACGCACCGCCTTCTTGATAAAAGCGTTTTACCTTTATTTACAAATACGCTCCGCAAGGGGGTGCTTTTCCTGGCGGGGGTGCTGAATTTGGCACAACACCGGCATCAAACAGAACAGCTTCTCTCTCTCTCGCTGCTGTGTGAGTGTGAGGTGTATATGGGATTGTGTGTAATTATCATTAGCTCTCTCTCTGCTCTCCTGTCTAATTAAACTCTCGCTCGTTAGTGTTCTTACGCATAATTAAAACCCTGCTCGGTCCATTCTGGCTGTAATACCATCGCTGTACAGTATAATAACTGAACATGTGCGGAGTGCTGTAGGCTGAATAAATGGGTGGGGCTAAACTGCTGTAGGCTGAATAAACGGGTGGGGCTAAACTGCTGTAGGCTGAATAAATGGGTGGGGCTAAACTGCTGTAGGCTGAATAAATGGGTGGGGCTAAACTGCTGTAGGCTGAATAAATGGGTGGGGCTAAACTGCTGTAGACTGAATAAATGGGTGGGGCTAAACTGCTGTAGACTGAATAAATGGGTGGGGCTAAACTGCTGTAGGCTGAATAAATGGGTGGGGCTAAACTGCTGTAGGCTGAATAAATGGGTGGGGCTATAAACTGCTGTAGACTGAATAAATGGGTGGTACTAAACTGCTGTAGGCTGAATAAATGGGTGGGGCTAAACTGCTGTAGACTGAATGAATAGATGGGACTAAACTGCTGTAGACTGAATAAATGGGTGGGGCTAAACTGCTGTAGACTGAATGAATGGGTGGGGCTAAACTGCTGTAGACTGAAAGGGTGGGGCACCCAACATGGTACTAGAGCCTCATTTCAACTGTACAGTATCCCCCAATATAAACGTATAAATAAATATACTTTTAAATATATACTTACATATATCATTATTGCATTTACACATAAAGATTCATTGTAATAACTCCTTTTGCATCAGTTTAATGTGGGAAAAAATAGTATAAAACCCCCCCACACACACACACAAACACACACACACACAGCCGCTAAAGGCATTTCAGGTGGTCTGGCAATTTCAGGCGAATAATTACACACCATGTCACAGAGCAGCAAATATATCACACACACACACACACACAGTAGGCAGTCTGCAGTGGTAGGAAGGTTTGTATCAGACAGGGTCAGCACCTTGTCCTTCACTGCAGAGAAAAGTGAAAAACACCCCATAACCCACTGAGCTCAACACCACAGTGGACGTTAGCCTGGTCATCAGCTGCTCAGAGGAGAGACAGGGGTTAAAGCCTTACTTCACTAAAGACGTGTCAGTCATTCATTTAATCATATGTGTATGCAGTATGTATTAGTGTAGTATCTATATGTGTGTATGCAGTATGTATTATCACAGTAAAAGTTTGTGTCTAAGCAATATGCATTAGTGTAGAATCTATGTATGTGTGCATGCAACATGTATTAGTGTACTATGTGCATATGCAGTATGTATTAATGTAGTAAAGGTTTAAGTATGTATGCAGTATGTATTAGTGTAGTATCTATATGTGTGTATGCAGTTTGAATTAGTGTAGTATCTGTTTGTTTTTATGCAGTATGAATTAGTGTATTATCTATATGTGTATGCATTATGTATTAGAGTAGTATCTATATGTGTGTATTCAGTATATATTAGTGTAGTATATGTCTGTGTCTATGCAGTATGTATTTGTGTAGTAAAGGTTTATGTGTGTATGCAGTATGAGTTAATGTACCATATGTATGTGTATGCATTATGTATTAGTGTTGTAAAGGTTTATGTGTGCAAGCAATATGCATTAGTGTAGTATATGTATGTGTGTATTCAGTATGTATTAGTGAAGTATCTGTCTGTGTCTATGCAGTATGTATAAGTGTAGCAAATGTTTATGTGTGCAAGCAGTATGTATTAGTGTAGTATTTGTATGTGTATATGCAGTATGTATTAGAATAGTGCCTGTGTATGTGTTTATACAATGTGCATTAGTGTAGAATATATAGGTGTATATGCAGTATGTATTAGTATAAACTATATGTATATATATATATATGTATACTGTAAACATTAGTGTAGTATCTGTATGTATGTGTGCAGTGCTTGTGTATGCGGTATGCATGTGTGTAATATATATGTATACAGTATGTATTAGTGTATTGTGTGTATCCACAATATGTGTTAGTGTACTACAGTATGTGTGTAAACAGCTTTTACCTATCAGCATATTTAATATATACAGTATTATTGTAGTACTTGTATCCTCGGCATGTGTTGGTGTATATATGTGTGTATATATGCAGTATGTATTAGTGTAGTAGGTGGTGCCGTAGACTCCTGTGCCACTCTGTAATTAATTGCCTGGATCTGCGGAGCGTGTAATCTCCTGCTCCGCATCACTGGTGCGCTGCATTGCACCCTGGGAGGTGTAGTCAGAGCAGGACTGATGGGAGCCATATGTAGTCCATTCATCACCAGGCCTGTCTGAGTTACACTCAAAGCAAAAGAGGAGCCTCAGGGCAAAGCCACACACACACACGCGCACACACACACACACGCGCACACACACACACACACACACACGCGCACACACTGACCCACATATTACTTACTCTTGCTGATGTTACAGCGCTTAAGCATGTTCACTGTAATGAACTTGACTGTGTGTGTGTGCGTGTGTGTGTGTGTGTGTGTGTGTGTGTGTGTGTGTGTGTGTGTGTGTGTGTGTGACAGTGCTATAGGAGATGGAGATAAATCACTCAGGGGGGTCGGTTAAAGATAAATGTGTCCATCAGCTGGTCAGAGGCTGAATGTATTAACACTGACCTTTTTAATGCTAAATATAAGCATCAGTCCAGTCAGAGTGAGTAATACCATATATACATTCAAAACTAATACATACCGAACTAATACATACCGAACTAATACATACCAAACTAATACATACTGATCTAATACATACTGAAATTAACAAACTAATACATACTGATGTAAGACTAACTGAAATCAGCCCCTAATAAACTAATACATACTGAACTAATACATACTGAGCTAACACAAACTGAAATAAGCCCTTAAAAGGCTAATACATACTGATCTAATACATACTGAAATAATACATACCGAACTAATACATACCAAACTAATACATACTGAGCTAACACAAACTGAAATAAGCCCTTAAAAGGCTAATACATACTGATCTAATACATACTGAAATAATACATACCGAACTAATACATACCAAACTAATACATACTGATCTAATACATACTGAAATTAACAAACTAATACATACTGACTTAAGACTAACTGAAATCAGCCCCTAATAAACTAATACATACTGAACTAATACATACTGAACTAATACATACTGAGCTAACACAAACTGAAATAAGCCCTTAAAAGGCTAATACATACTGATCTAATACATACTGAAATAATACATACCGAACTAATACATACTGAAAACAGCCCATAATCAACCCAATACACACCGAACTAACAGATACTGATCTAATACATACTGTAACTATACATGCTGACCTAATACTAACTGAAATCAGCCCCTATTAAACTAATACATACTGAACTAATACATACTGAGCTAACACAAACTGAAATAAGCCCTTAAAAGACTAATACATACTGATTTAATACATACTGAAATAATACATATTGAACTAATACTAACTGAAATCAGCCCCTATTTAACTAGTACATACTGAACTAATACATACTGATCTAATACATACTGAACTAACACAAACTGAAATAAGCCCTTAAAAGACTAATACATACTGATCTAATACATACTGATCTAATACATACTGATCTAATACATACTGATCTAATACATATTGAACTAACACATACTGATCTAATACATACTAATAAACTAATAAACTAATACATACCGAACAAATACATATTGAACTAACAGATACTGAAAACAGACCCTAATAAATGAATACATAATAAAGTAATACACACTGAAAATAACAGCCCCTACTAAAATAATACATGCTGAAAACAGTATATACTATACTAATACATACTGAACTAATACATACTAAAAGCAGCCCCTAATGAACTAATACATACGGAACTAATACATACTGAATGCAGCCCCTAATAACTAATACATACTGAACTTATATATGCTGAACCAATACATACTGAAAACAAAACCTGTTGAAGTAATACATGCTGAATTAAAACATTATGCATACAACACCCACTAAACTAATACATTCTGAATTAATACATACAGAAAATAACCTTTACTAAACTAATACATCCTGGAAACAATACCCAGCACATTAATACATACTGAAACCCTCCCCATTACACTAATACATGCTGATATAACATACCAACTTGTGCACTTATACATATATCCCTATGAAGAGATTTTTCGGGTGGGGTTTAACTGCTGTAGACTGAGTGGGTGGGGCTAACCTGATATAGATTGAATAGGCGGGGTTAGACTGTTATAGACTCATTGGGAGGGGCTAAACTGATATAGATCGAATGGGTGGGGTTAGATTGTCATAGACTCATTGGAAGGGGTTAAACTGCTCTAGACTGGGTGGGTGGGGTTAATCTGCTATAGACTGAGTGGGTGTGGTTAATCTGCTGTAGACTAAGTGGGTGGGGTTTAACTGCTGTAGACTGGGTGGGTGGGATTAAACTGCTGTAGACTGGTTGGGAGGGGCTAAACTGCTATAGACTGGGTGGGTGGGGTTAAACTGCTGTAGACTGGGTGGGTGGGTTAAACTGCTGTAGACTGGGTGGGTGGGATTAAACTGCCGTAGACTGAGTGGGTGTGGTTAATCTGCTGTAGATTGAGTGGGTGGGGCTAAACTGCTGTAGACTGGGTGGGTGGGATTAAACTGCTGTAGACTGGTTGGGAGGGGCTAAACTGCTATAGACTGGGTGGGTGGGGTTAAACTGCTGTAGACTGGGTGGGTGGGATTAAACTGCTGTAGACTGAGTGGGTGTGGTTAATCTGCTGTAGATTGAGTGGGTGGGGCTAAACTGCTGTAGACTGGGTGGGTGGGGCTAAACTGCTGTAGACTGGGTGGGTGGGTTAAACTGCTATAGACTGAGTGGGTGTGGTTAATCTGCTGTAGACTAAGTGGGTGGGGTTTAACTGCTGTAGACTGGGTGGGTGGGATTAAACTGCTGTAGACTGAGTGGGTGTGGTTAATCTGCTGTAGATTGAGTGGGTGTGGCTAAACTGCTGTAGACTGGGTGGGTGGGGCTAAACTGCTGTAGACTGGGTGGGTGGGGTTAATCTGCTGTAGACTGGGTGGGTGGGTTAAACTGCTATAGACTGAGTGGGTGTGGTTAATCTGCTGTAGACTGGGTGGGTGGGGTTAGACTGTTATAAATCTGGAAGGCTGGATATATGTGTTTTGGTATATTTTGGTGTTTTTTAAGGATTTTTGTATAGATCTAGGCAGAGGAACAGTCTTATCTCCACCTGAACATTAACATAAAGTACACACACACACCTTTAATAGACAGCAGCCAAGAGACATACATTGCTCTACACACACTGTCTGCTCATTCTTTAACGCACACACACACACACACACACGCACACACACACACAAACACACACACTGCATGTAAGGTAAGGGAATACCAAATTTCTGTTCACCATTCACTGAACCCTATACACGCTCCAACAGCTCCCCCTACTGTCCACAACAAACTACAGCAACCATTCACTCAACACTATTATTAATTTCATTTTATATACATATACTGATCAAATTCAGTTTACACCAATTCTCCCTCCTCTCTCTGCTCAAACTAAATATAAACAAACTGTACAAAAGATATCAAAAAGAAAACACATGAAAGAAATAGAGAGAGAGAGACAGAGAAAGAGAGAGAGAGTTGGTTGATCAAAACATTAAACTGTTATCAATCTAACACTAAATCTAATACTCAAACAACATCAAATAACAATTAAACACTAATCAAACACTTATACCTCTTCCAACAGAAAACAGTCAACACTCACCAAAACATTCATCCAACAGTAAACACCCATAAAACACTAATCAATCACTAACCAACAAACACTACTCAAACACTCATCACTCAGATAACAGTAAACACCCAACACCCATCAAACATTCATTCAGCAGCAAACACCCATAAAACACTAATCAATCCCTAACCAACAAACAATAATCAAACACTTTTCACTAATCCAACAGTAAACACCCAACACACATCAAACATACATCTAGAAGTATACATGTAAAACATTAAATTACCATTACTGCTAGTGGGTGCAGATTGGTTGGCATTACTGTTACTACCAATCGATTGGTTGGTGACGGCATTACTCTTACTGGGTGCAGATTGGTTGGCATTACTGTTACTATGAATCGATTGGTTGGTGACGGCATTACTGCTACTGGGTGCAGATTGGATTTCATTAGTGCTACTACGAATCGATTGGTTGGTGACGGCATTACTGCTAGTGGGTGCGGATTCTAATGCATTAGTGCTACTACGAATCGATTGGTTGGTGACAGCATTACTGCTACTACCATTCGATTGGTTGGTAACATTATTACTGCTACTGGGTGCAGACTGGTTGGTGACAGCATTACCACTACTGGGTGCAGATTGGTTGGCATTACTGTAACTACTAAACGATTGGTTGGTGACATCTTTGTATTACTGCCACTGATTGCTGATTCGCTGGCTCTACTGCTGTGGTGTATTAATTGGTTGACTGGTTGGTGACTGGTTGGTGTTATTGCTCTTGAGTGCTGATTGATTGGTATTACTTTCGCTTTATTGCTGTGGAGTGTTGATTGGTTGACAATACTGCTCCTGAGTGTTGATTGGTTGATGCGACAGCTACTGAGTGCTGATTGGTATCCCAAAGGGAAATAAAGAAGAAAGAGAGAAAGTCAGACAGGAGAGGGAGAGAAATTAAGAAGAGATTGGGAGAGCAGGGGGAGGGGGTTCTGGCTCTTGTCCCAGACTGTATGGTGGAGTGGGATTTTCTGGGCTCAGGCTAAACTGTCCTTGGGAAAAGTGCCACATCCCCAGCTTTACTGGCAGAGAGGGAAAGAGAGGGAGAGAGAGAGAGAGAGAGGGGGGGGAGAGAGAGAGAGAACCAACACAAAGCGCAACATGTTTAAAACAAGGCCTATATAAAGAAGCGTAAAATCAGGGTGTGTGTTTTAAATCTAAAATTTGTTACGGAGGATACTTAGACAAATCCTGTCGTGTTTGAGTAGATTTAACACCCTTCATTAAAGCGATACTTCTGAACAACATCACTCAACCAGCCGGCCAGAACCTTTTACACTGGAGCTATAAAGTTAATGTAGCCAACATTTAACAGAGAGCAATAGCCTAGCAATTAGCACTGAAGCTATGAGGCTATAATGTTGCTAATGAGTAATTGAAGCTTAAACCCCACCAATTAGCCATGGAGCTATTAGGCTAATCAAACGAACCAGTAATGCCGGCATATGTATGTCATCATTCAGCACTGGAGCTACAGAGCTAATGTAGCTAACAAGAAAATAAAAGCTTATTCTCCACCAATTTGCAATGGAGCTGTGAGGCTAATGTAGCTAACTGATAAAACATATATATACCCCAACATTTAGCACTGAAGCTATAAGACTAATATATCTAACTGGAAAAGCTATGAGGCTAATATAGCTATCAAGTAATAGAGACGTACACCTGAGCAAATAGCATTGAAGCTATTAGGCTAATGTAACTAACAAATTATAGAAAGTTATAGTGCAACAATTTTCACTGGAGCTATAAGATTAATAGCTCACAAATTAGCACTGAAGCTATGAGGCTAATTAGCAAGCAAGTAATGGAAGTATAAATATGTCAGTTATCATTGGAGTTATGAAGGTAATGAGGCTATAAATAAAATGGAGGCTAGTTACCCTGTAATTTAGCACTGGAGCTATGAGGCTAATGTATCTAACTGGTAACAAAGTCTATACCCCAATATTTAGAACTGGAGCTATGAGGCTAATGTAGCTAACTGGTAACAAAGTCTATAGCCCAATATTTAGAACTGGAGCTGTTAGGCTGTTGTGGCTAACTGGTAACAAAGTCTATACCCCAACATTTAGCACTGGAGCTATAAGACTAATGTAGCTAACTGGTAACAAAGTATATACCCCAACATTTACCACTGGAGCTGTGAGGCTAATGTAGCTAACTGATAAAACATATATATACCCCAATATTTAGCACTGGAGCTATGAGGGTAATGTAGCTAACTGATAAAACATATATATACCCCAACATTTAGCACTGGAGCTATGAGACTAATGTAGCTAACTGGAAACAAAATCTATACCGCAACATTTAGCACTGGAGCTATGAAACTAATGTATCTAAGTGGTTACAAAGTATATACCCCAACATTTAGCACTGGAGCTATGTGGCTAATGTAGCTAACTGGTAACCAAGTTTATACCCCAACATTTAGCACTGGAGCTATGAGACTAATGTAGCTAACTCTGAACAAAGTCTATACCCCAACATTTAGCACTGGAGCTATGAAACTAATGTATCTAAGTGGGTACAAAGTATATACCCCAACATTTATCACTGGAGCTGTGAGGCTAATGTAGCTAACAGGTAACAAAGTCTATACCCCAACATTTAGCACTGGAGCTATGAGGCTAATGTAGCTAACTGGTAACAAAGTCTATACCCCAATATTTAGAACTGGAGCTATGAAACTAATGTAGCTAACTGGAAACAAAGTCTATACCCCAATATTTAGAACTGGAGCTGTTAGGCTATTGTGGCTAACTGGTAACAAAGTCTATACCCCAACATTTAGCACTGGAGCTATAAGACTAATGTAGCTAACTGGTAACAAAGTATATACCCCAACATTTACCACTGGAGCTACGAGACTAATGTAGAAATCTGGTAACAAAGTCTATACCCCCACATTTAGCACTGGAGCTATAAAACTAATGTAGAAATCTGGTAACAAAGTCTATACCCCAACATTTAGCCCAGGAGCTATGAGACTAATGTAGCTAACTGGTAACAAAGTCTATACCCCAATATTAAGCACTGGAGCTATAAGACTAATGTAGCTAACTGCTAAAAAAGTCTATACCCCAAAATTTAGCACTGGAGCTATGAGACTAATGTAGCTAACTGCTAACAAAGTCTATACCCCAACATTTAGAACTGGAGCTATGAAACTAATGTAGCTAACTGGAAACTAAGTCTATACCCCAACTTTTGCACTGGAGCTATGTGGCTAATGTAGCTAACTGGTAACCAAGTTTATACCCCAACATTTAGCACTGGAGCTATGAGACTAATGTAGCTAACTCTGAACAAAGTCTATACCCCAACATTTACCACTGGCGCTATAATGCTAAAGTAGCTAACAAGTATCATATGTTTAAATATTCCACTTTGCACTGCACCAACTGCATGTATCTCTTGTATAATCTGTTTAATAGTTAAATAGTTCATAGTTCTATTAATTTAGCACCATAATCTGAAGTTCGCAGGCTGTGTGGCGAGTGGCTCTTCTGAAGGCCCAGAAGGCCGCCTCATAAAAAGCCTGATTAAACAGCGCGCAGAGCGGAGGATTGGGAGAAGCAAACAAAAATAATTAACCATCTGCACCAGCAACAATTACAGCAGCACCCAGAGACTAATTATAAAAGCAACAGATACTGCAGTGTGTGAGGGGGGGGGGACTGAGTGCCGTGTGTAAACACAAGCTGCATCGCGTAAAAATCCATCTGCAACATAATCAACATCCAGCAATCCCCAACCTGCAGACCCGCATTCATAACCCCATTCATAACTCTCCCACTACGGGGCTGCACTCATAATCCTGGAATTACAGGAATCCCTCTCAGACTACATTCACTGTATGTCCAAATATTTGCGGACACCCCTTTTAATGAAAGCATTGAGCTTTCTTCAAATTTAGGGTGCAAATGCACAAACACAGCTTGGCTATCCCTGTGCATACACTGCTCATACACATGCGATTAAACTAATGCATGGCACAGAAGTGCTGCTGGAGTTTTTTAAACACTTAGACCCAATGCCATAGTGTTTTTATATCATTATACCTCTTGTTTTTGAGTGTAACCCTTCCCTTTGGGGATTTCCCCCTAAGAACACAATCACCTGACTTGTGCAAAACTGCACGTAGAAATTCTGTGGTGAGATTTGAAGTAGGTGTATGCTGCATCGAAAAATCCAAGAATATCAGTGAACTGGAGGCCACTGCACACGAGAAAAGGTCTCAGGGCATTTTTACACAGGCATTGACAATTGGGTTGTGATGCTTTGTAATGCTTTTTGTGCTTTTGCATACCTCAGGCGACTCTGTTTGTGGCGTGCTTGCAGAAATGGCTTCTTTCGCATCACTCTCCCATACAGCTTCTCCTTGTGCAAAGTGCGCTGTATTGTTGACCGATGCACAGTGACACCATCTACAGCAAGTTGATGCTCAGCTTTGGAGGTGGTCTGTGGATTGTCCTTGACTGTTCTCACCATTCTTCTTCTCTGCCTTTCTGATATTTTTCTTGGCCTGCCACTTCTGGGCTTAACAAGAACTGTCCCTGTGCTCTTCCATTTCCTTACTGTGTTCCTCACAGTGGAAACTGACAGGTTAAATCTCTGAGACTGAGAGCTTTTTGTATCCTTCCCCTGAACAACTATGTTGAACAATCTTTGTTTTTAGATCATTTGAGAGTTGTTTTGATGAGCCCATGATGCCACTCTTCAGAGGAGATTCAAATAGGAGAACAACTTGCAATTGGCCACCTTAAATACATTTTCTCATGATTGGATACACCTGGCTATGAAGCTCAAAGCTCAATGAGGTTACCAAACCAATTTTGTGTCAAATCAAGTAGTCAAATCAATAAAATGATAAGGGTGCCCATACTTTTGCCGGCTGCAGGAATTAATAACCTGGCTGGCTACTGTCAGCAACTAGTGGGAGGGGCCTCCTTTTGATTGGGTTTCTGAGTTTAACAGTGTGGTTAAACTTTTCTTGCATTGACTATCGCAGAATTTAAAGGGGTTCACACAATTTATTGGTGCATTCAGTTCATAACCAGTCGTTTTCTGTGGGCCCAGGCCAGTTTGGGTCCCTAGGCACCTGATCGGTTTGCTCGCCTTGTTGCAAAGGGCCCGACCGGAACGCAGTCGACTCAGAGACGTCATCATTCCCAGCTCTGACATCTGAAATTCGACGTACACGGAATGCTGCATCAGTACTAAGGGCACTCTTAGTGAAGATATTGAATCGTTTTTAGTAAATACAGTAGTCATTTAAAGTAGCATTTGGTGTTTAATTTGAAGAAATAACTTAAATTTATATGAGTTGTGTTGTGCTATTTAAATTAGTCTGATTGGTTTATTGCAAACAGCTGAACGTTTGTACATTTTACTATGTAAATAAACATTATTAAACATCATTTGCAGTAGGGGCTGAATGATTCCGAGTGCAACTGTATTTATCACTGACAGTAATAAAGCCCAATAAACTGTCAATTCAGAGAGAGAGAGAGAGAGAGAGAGAGAGAGAGAGAGAGAGAGAGAGAGAGAGAGAGAGAGAGAGAGGGAGAGAGAGAGAGAGGGAGGGAGAGAGAGAGAGAGAGAGAGAAAGAGAGGGAGAGAGAGGGAGGGAGAGAGAGAGAGAGGGAGGTCATGCTAGTAAAGCGTAGAATTGGAAGTCAGTGAGCTGTTCCTCAACTGCAGTCTGTCACTCTAACTGCCTCTGGCACACACACACTCACACACACACACACACAGAAATGTGTATTGGGTCGTTTTGGAGCAGATGGGATGGAGTTGGATCTGAAGCCCAGTCAAGGTGACAGATGCTGGGGGAGCACAAACTGCTCTGGCCAGGGAGAGGGAGAGAGAGAGAGAGAGAGAGAGAGAGAGAGAGAGAGAGAGAGAGAGAGAGAGAGAGAGAGAGAGAGAGAGAGAGAGAGAGAGAGAGTGTGTGGGATTGTTCTGGGCTTGGCATGATTGGGGAAATATGGTGCTCAAGGCATCTGCAGTAACCACCTGGCAACAGAATCATCACAACAATCTCATGTCTACAGACACAACATACGATAAAAAAGTGTCAGCATCGTTTTCATCACCAGCATAACCATCATTGGCACCAGAACCACCATCGTCACAGTCATTATCACCACAATACTACCATCACCACCATACCCAGCATCAGTAACCACCAAAACCATTACCATACCAACAAGCTTTATAACCATGATCTCCACAACCATACCCACCATCACCAACATCATAGCCATTACCATCACCATGCCCACCACCTTCATAACCACTATCTCCACTATAACCATCACCACACCATCATAACCATCACCACTTCACTCCAACCTTCATAACTATCACTGCCACCACACCTACCACCTTCATAACCATGATCACAATCATATCCACTATCATAACCACTATCTTCACCCCTTCACTCCAACCTTCATAACTATCAAAGCCACCACACCTACCACCTTCATAACCATGATCACCATCATATCCACTATCATAACCACTATCTTCACCCCTTCACTCCAACCTTCATAACTATCAAAGCCACCACACCTACCACCTTCATAACCATGATCACCATCATATCCACTATCATAACCACTATCTTCACCCCTTCACTCCAACCTTCATAACTATCACCGCCACCATATCCACCACCTTCATAACCATGATCACCACTATCATAATTACTATCTCCACCATAACCATCACCACTTCACTCCAACCTTCATAACTGTCACCGCCACCATATCCACTACCCTTATAACCATCCCCACCACTATCACCTCCATAACCATCACCACTTCACTCCAACCTTCATAAACCTTCATAACTATCACCACCACCATATCCACTACCTTCATTACCATTATCACCAATATATCCACCATCATAACCCCTTTCACCACCATAGCACCATCACCACCACCATCATAACCATCACCATTTCACTCCATATATCCACCAAGCTAACCCCTTTCACCACCATAGCACCATCATAACCACCATCACTACTAAAACCACCACATTACCTACCCAATAGAACCACCTGACTCAGCAGCTCCTTCTGGTGGCAGTAAGGGTGCTATTAGGTGTGTGTGTGTGTGTGTGTGTTTTGGAGCTGTTACTGTTGTTGTGTTTGCAAACCGTTCTCCTCAATTATCCTCGGTGTGTGTACAGTGTCTTCCTTCCAAAACACTTCCACACACACATACACACACACACACACACACTCACCGCAAGGTGTTTGCTGAGTTGTTGGCACCATCTCAGAGCAGCAAGCACTTACATAAATAAATCCTGTTAAATACCCAACCTAACACACACACACACACACACACACACACACACACGGACAGAACGCCAAGGTGTTCACTAATATACTGGCACAGTAAGCTACCAGTCTACTGGATCATATGAATATTCATATTAGCTGGTTCTTAGTCAGAATGTACTAAAATGTTCTTTAACAGTCAGGACCACCACAGAGAAGCTATTACAGGTATTTGGGTGGTGGATCATTCATTCTCGGCACTGCAGAGACTCTGATTGGCACGAATTTTTATATTTTTTATGTTGACCCAAAATGCAAGCAACTTTAAGGGAACATTTTTTTAAACATGTTTAGTGGCAGTGAATGAGATCCTGCAGTTCTTTAAATGTTGTTCCGAGTTATTTTGGGACCTCTTGGATGAGTTGTTCATGCCCTTTTGGAGTAATTTCGGTCGGTCAGTCACTCCTGGGAAGGTTTAACAGTGTTCCCATGTTTTCTCCATTTGTAATTTATAGCTCTCACTATGGTTCTTTGGAGTCCCAAAGCTTTAGAAATGACCTTGAACCATTACCAGACCGATAGATGATCAATGAGTTTGTTTTCTTTCATCTGTTTGTGGATTTCTTTAGATCGGGGCATAATTTGTTGCTTTTTGAGATCTTTAATCTGCTTCATGTTGTCAGGCAGGTTCAGGTTCTATTTAAGTGATTTCTTGATTCTACAGGTCTTTCAGTAATCAGGCCTGGTTGTGGTTAGTAGTGAAATTGAACTTAGATTTTCAAAAAGTGTGATTTTTTTTTTTTTTTCATAAAGGGTAGGATAGATTTGGATAGTTGTTTTTTCCTTAATAAATGAAATAATAAATCACTTAAAAAGTGCTTTTTATATTTACTCAGCTTATCTTTGTCTGATATATTGGATAATCTGAAAAATGTAGGTGTCTCAAAAAATCTGTACAGGGTCAAACGCTTCAAAACAACTTTACAGGCGAAGGAAAAACTTCCACAATAACTTTTTACCACAAGTCAAAGATCATTTAGAAGAAAGTCAAGAAAGGCATTTTTGAGCACTGTTACAGTGATGGTGGTGTGTTAGTGTGGACTGAGTAAAAAGTCCTTTTTGAACATTTCTATTCATCCACTCTCCAAAAAAAAAAAAATGACATGATATAAAGACCACCTATCAGACTCACATTATATCAAAGCGGAAAACATTAAAAACATAAAAATTGATTATATTATAGGTTTTGTTCTGACAGCGATTAAATTAGATAATCATTTAAATCAAAATAAACACAGTAGACCATGGCTGTGGAAATTCTTTTTTTTTTTTTTATAATTCAGTAAAATCTACTTGAATACACTTTGAAACAAGAGTACAACAAAATAGAATATACTTCAAATGTTGAATAATAATACAAACTAGTTCATTCTGAACACGGATGCCTCGCTCTTCCTCCAGACCGGTGCCGAGAGGAGAGAAGTGAAGGGGGACAGACGGTGTGACCTTTTGACCTTTCCTACTGTGGGGGTGAGAACCATAACAGAGCGTGTGGCATTGACCGGTGATCCGGATGATCCGATTAATCTGAATGATCCGGACAGACTCCACACACTCCCTACGGCTACGGATGTACAAACGATGAGCTGCCCGTTAGCCAGCAATACTGCGCTACGTACAATGTGCTAATAATACTCGAGCTTAAAGCGACAGTTCAGCTAAAATCCACGTACATATTTTTTAAAATTCTTTTCTTCACTCTGGATCCAAATACCAGAACCGAAATACTAAATCATATGTGATTTAATCCTGATTGTCTAACTGATGGAGTTTTTTTTTTTTCCAGAACTGTCGCTTTAAATGTAGTAAAACTGGAATACGTAAATAAAGGTAAATAAAAAGTCTGATAAAGAAGAGTTCTAAGGCTGTGATGTCAGAGTCGCTCATTCGCGGAGTCAATATGTACAGCGTTTCTGCTTTCCTCTGCCGGGTCCAGAGAGAAAGATAGAGAGAGAGAGAGAGTTTAAAAAAAAATAAAATAATAAAACTCCCTCCAATTCCTCCCTTTTTCTCCCTTTTCTCTTCTCTGTGTTGCCGTCGCTCTCGGCCACACTGCGTTCACAGTGGCCTTTCTGGCGGAGCTGCTGGTTTTTGCATCAAAAATGCAAAAAAAAAAAAAAAAAAAAAAGTATTAATAATAATAATAAAGAGAAAAAAAATTCTCTTTCCAGGATATCAAAACGACGTATTTACAGGCTGAAACAGTTCGCATTTGGTTCGAGTCTTTCTTCTGTACAGGTCAGTCGCAGTCTGTAGTGCTTCTCAGATTTACTGTAGTGTCTGTAGTGTTTTAGGACTGTAGTGTATAGGCTGTTTTGGTCCCTTTTACTCAATTAATCGCAAGACCCCTCCTGAATTCTTAAAACCCTTCTGATCAATCCTGCCCACTGTACAAACTCTGCGTACACCAGCCAAACACCAGGGGGAGCACTGAGGCTGCACTAATTAGCTGGTCGCTGATAAGAGCTGCGTTCCTAAGTGTTAGGCACAATCCCATTTCTAATTTGTACCCCTTCCTTTGTCGTACCCTTGTTTTATTTAGCAATAAAGTTACAAGAGAAACTAATTCCCTATGAATTGGGACAAGGCCCAAATAATTGGACGATTGTGGGCGACAACCTAGCTGCTGGATTTAAGGTAAGATAGATAATTTAAAATTTTCCAAAGCGTCTGCTGCCTGGCAAAACATTTATTGTGGCTAGTTGGCAAGATAGCTACATTTCCCATATCACCTTAAATGATGCAGCCATTGCTGTCTGTTGTCCCATTTAAGGTGGAATGAGAAATGCTGCTAGGCATACTACTAGTGATTTTTTATTCTCGTTATGAAGAAAAACTTAGCATTAAACTATAGCAATATAGCTTATATTTTTTTGTAGAGGAAAAGGTTGCTTGTGTCTCCACATTGCCAGTCATTTCTTATAGCCCCTCCCCCTAGGCGTGAACGTGCAAAACAGCGGGATAGGGCTAAGTGTTTGGGCTAAGGACTGAAATGAGATTGGGCTTAAGTGTAGGCTGTAGACTAGGTAGGCTGCATTGCTTGGCCGCTGTACCAATGAAAGCGTTTGGCGCGATTTGGAGGACGCAACTGATGTATCCTTCCTGGCCATCGTTTACCCATCAACAATCCAAAAACTGGAGCCAGAATGGCAAGAAATGAAGACTCTGCTACAGAGTTTGTCTTAAAAAAAATTCAAAATGATTTCTGTGAGGAAATGAAAAATGCACACTTGCACGTCACCAGACTGTTTCAATTGTCTGGCCCCAAGACAATCCCACTAAGGACCCACCCTACCTTGACTACAGCCTACATCATTTGGAACGCAGCTTGTGTAGCAGTGTGTGTCTGTGTGTGTGTGTGTGTGTGTTTTCACAGTCCACCACCTCTAGCTCAGCGGTGTCGATTCTGGCTGGGTTTGAGCTGCTGTATGTCCAGCAGGAGGCACCCTATCCACTTTTGACTCTCCTACACGCTGGACCTGGATCTGTACCGTAGCTGAAGAAGGGGTGTGACTAGTGTGAGCAGAAACTGGATTCCGATTGGCAGCGATTTGAACTGTGGGGGCAGGGCTTCGAGGAAGGACAGGATTGGCTGTGTGGATTGGGCTCTGGGACGGGTTGGGATTAGGGTTTCTGACTGGGACCTGACTGAGACTGGGCAGGTTTTGAGGTGTGTGGGTGGGGCTTCTGGCTGAGACGAGGCCGGGATTGGTTGCATTCTGAAGCCGGGGAACGGGGCTCGTCTGGGCTGGACTCGCCTGGGCAGGCACTGCTAGCCTGACCACCTGTGCGGTGGGTGTGATGGAGCGCAGTGCCAGGGGTGCCCCCAGCAGGCTGAAGCCGGCGGGAGCTGCAGCGCCCCCTTTGGGCTGCAGCTGGCAGTGCGTGAGCTGCGCTGTGGGGATGGTGATTATCTTGGCAAGCTGCACTGTGATCTTCTCTCCGTTCTCCATTGCCGGAACCGTCTGGATCAGGACCTTCTGGGGCGGGGCAGAGCCTCCAGTCACCGTGGTGACACTAGTTGGCACTGTCGCCGCGGTGAGGAGTTGGGGGTTAGCAGACGGAACAGCGACCGTGGAGATCTTTTGGCCCAAGGAGGTCGTCATGACAACTGGCACCTGCATAGCAACGCGGACTGTCCTGCAGACAAAAACACGAAAGATTCACCAATTAATTTTTCTATAAAAAGAGTACGCAACATTCATTCACACTCTACTGGCCCCTTTGCACAGTACAGAATAAGTGTCAACTTTTTGTCCTATTATTTAATATTAAACAACAGTCCCGAAGATTTTTCTCTTTTTAATTAAAAGCAGGAGACAAAATATTCTGTTCAAAAAGAGGCACTAAAAAATTGTTAATAGCTGTATTATTAATAGCTGTTAATAATGTTTTACTTATAAGTAATAAAACATACTAGTTTATCAGATTTTTTATAAATACAAAATGCAAATCAGTCAGTCAGTCAAAAATACCACCTCCCTGGTGATGTTCAACCATCTGTCTCACCGCTTTTATAGGCACACTTCTCAACCCAATCAGCTCTCCATTCTGCCCCACCTCTAAACCCATACATCATACATTTTGACAGCATTTCATAAAATAACTAAATGAGCAAAGGAATTCTCTAAATATACTCTAAAACTTTCACTTTCAAAGAATTTCACACACAAAAATTATTTACAGTAATCTCCATTAAAAGTAGTCTTCCACATGCTCTATGCAATTACACACTCCCACCAGAGAGGTCTCCAAATCCCCAAATCCTCCAAACTTCCAGCCGGTCACTTTAAAACATACAATAATACACACACACACACACACCTGGGTGCACTGTTGTTAGAAATAATGGTGGCATGGGATGGCTGCGTTGCGTCCGTAGCCGTAGAGACCGTCACTATGCGCTGGAGGGGCGTGGCTGCGAGCGAGACGTTGCTTCTTTGGGAGGGGGTGTGCAGCACGGCCGAGCCCGTCCCCCTCAGGATGCTGTGGGTCTTGGCAAAGTCGGTGGTCAGCACTCGCTCACACGACACCTCGCTGGGCAGATCCTCACAGCTGGAGTCAAACTTATCTTCATCATCCTCCTCCTCATCATCGATTACCACAATGTCCTTGGGCATCTCCTTAAACTGATACACCAAGCGCTGCCCCTCGACTTTCGACAGAATCCCTCTCTGATAATAATACCTGAGAGAGAGAGAGAGAGAGAGAGAGAGAGAGAGAGAGAGAGAGAGAGAGAGTCAGTAGCTAGTATATGTCACAGGACATCTCCCCATAAGATATCATGATACACTGCTCTTGATATATTGTGAAAAAATAATAATAATAATTTATATATATATATATATATATATATATATATATATATATATTATTTTATTTTTATTTTTTTTTTCCCCTCTACGATACTTCACTCATCTTTACACTCATCTCTACTCATTCCTTATTAGGAATTATGGATTTATTGGGGTCAGATCTGCCAACCTTAAAAGAATTTGAGTACAAATTTCCCCAACCCCCCGCCAATGGTCCAAACAAACAGAACTATTTTGACAATAAGAAACAATATTTTATATTATTCAATAATGTGTTTGTCAAAAGTTTTATATTGTACTAGTTTGCATTTCCTATAGGATAATTGGTTGCTCAATTTATGAAATATATTAAAACATTATATATATATATATATATATATATATATATATATATATATTTTACATGAAACAAACAAAGCTTAAAAATGTAAAATCATTAGTGAAACTATCAAACAGTGATTGTATGTGTAAACCATGTGACCTTCCAGATTTACTTAAGCTTTTAATGATGGGTATTTAAATGTAAATAATCAATGTTAGATTGACAGAATTCAATTTTATTTCCTCAAATAAAATCAGAGAGAGAGGGAAACCACACATGGGAGTGAGTGAGGGAGTGTGTGTGTGTGTGTGTGTGTGTGAGAGAGAGAGAGAGACAGAGCGCAAGAGAGAAAGACAGACAAAGCAAGCAGAATGAGTGAGAGAGAAAGACAGAGAAACAGAACGTGACGGACAAACAGAGAGCGAGAAGAGAAAGAGCAATAGAGAGTCAGAGAGAGACGGACGGGTGAGAGAGCGACAAACAGAAAGAGAGAGAGAGAGAGAGACAGACAGACAGTGAGAGCAAGAACAGACATCAAGCAAGCGAGAAAGAGAAACTGGGATTATTCAGCATTAAAAAAAATTGATATATAACCATTGATTTGACGCTACATATTGATAATACAATATTATTCCACCCCTAGCAGTCTGCAGTGTGTAGCAGCTCACCTGAGGGCACGGCCCATGGTCTCGTAGTTCATGTCGGGTTTGTTCTTGTGTTTTCCCCACAGTTTGGACACAGCTTTGGAGTCCACCAGCTTGAAGATGCCCTTTTCTCTCTGAGTCCACTTTATATACCTGGGACAGGTGTTCTTATCCTGCAGCAGGTCCAGCAGAAACTCCCACAGGTATGTACTTCCTGCGGATCAACACACGGGTCCACACTTCTGTGAGCAACTGGACTTCCAAACGAAATGATATTAATAAAGTTTACTGATGGTAAATCAGCGAGGACTGACCTTTGCCCTCTCTGGATTTTTTCTTTATGCCCAAATCGGGGGATCCGTTTGAAATGGGGTGGGGCTTCGGCTTTCTCCCAGCTACAGCAGATCATCGCATAAACAAACAGAAAAATTAAACATCACCCAGTCACCACACTGAGAGAAAACAGAAAAAAAACTGTCATATAAGACACATACACTAGAGGGCACTGCGACACAGGGACCATACAGGCGGCTATGGCTGTGTTCCAATCGTGAGCAACTTACTAACACCAGAATATGGGAGAGAAAAAAAAAAAAAAGAAATTATATATATATATATATATATATATATAATGTATTGTGTGGGTTTGGCAGGTTGACAGAAAGTGATTAAGTGTTGCTATGCTAAAAAAATGCCACTAAAAGTTCTCTTTAGCTGCTGTTTCTAACTAAACATATAAAAGGAAAAATATATTCATTTTACTATTTACTTAAAAAAAAAAAAAAAAACATTAAAACCACCATTGCAAATATTTTTTTTATATGTATATGTATTTAAATGTAAACAAAAATGAATCGACGTTTGATTAACGCAAAACTAAGTAAAATAAGTTTGACTTATATTAGTGGTGTCAGTCAAAAAAAAAAAAAAAAAAAAAAAAATAATAAAGATAAAACAAAATTGTTATTCAACACGTTATTAAACTGACTATTTTTTTAAATGCTGGTATTTCCTTGAATGTTTGGGAAGAGGGCAGTCATAATAGTGTGGTGTGGTGTGGTGTGGTTTAGGTCTGGCAGACTAGAATCTGGTTTTTGCTGTATTATGATATCTCAGGCTAGTTTTGATAGTTTTTAAATATTTTTTTTTTACTAAACGTGTTTAAATGAGTTACTGTGTTTAACTAAGAGCTTCACTTGAGAAAGTATACACTAGTGTAGCTACATATTGTGTGTTTCTGTGAGTCAGAGTGAGCAGGTGTGTGTGTGTGTGTGTCTGTGAGAGAGAGAGAGAGAGAGAGAGAGAGAGAGAGAGAGAGAGAGAGAGAGAGAGAGAGAGAGTCTTCAGCACAGTGACTGTTTGTCTAAACATTAGAAGAAAATTGAGCATGGATGAGAAGTGATTCAGATCTCTACTCAGAGAACATCTGCAACATCTTACCTTTCCTCCTCCTGCTGCTCTCCAGCACCTGTGGCTCCTCTATGAGGGTCACCACCTCCATAGGCTCCGCCTCCTCCGTACTGACCTCCACCACCGTCTCTGTGACAACGTCAGGTCGCATTGCAGCGTGCAGAAATTCCGGAGTTGACACACATGGAGGCACAAACACCTCTGAACACACACACAAGATATTTCTATTAGAAAGTGCTAATGGACTAATGGAAGCTTATACCCCACCAATTAGCATGGAGCTAAGTGTACCTGGGCTGCGGCCTCCTCGTAAGCTGGACGGCGAGTCCATGTGCAGCAGAGCTTCGGCCGCCTCGATGGTTTTATCGGAACAGCTCAAGCTGTAGCCGCCGTGCACCGACGCCTCCACTAACACAGAAACACACACAGAAACACACACACAGTATTAATATCCTTGATAGAAGAAACATCCATCTGCATTTCTAGACAGCAAAGAAAGGCCCACGGAGTCTAAAACGCCCAGGTCTGCTATAGGACGAAAAAATATCAATAATAAAAACATAAAAAAAAAAAAAAAGTGCACAAAAATTTGCAGTCATGATTAACTCGATCAATATAATTATAATTAATATCCCACTATACATCTACACAAGCTGATCCATGACACGGTATGACGCATACGGAAAATAGAGACAGACACACAAACACACACACACACACTTCCCTTCACCTGTTGCTGTCCCTCTCTCCTGCTCTTACACCATCCACTGCCCATGTTTGGACATTCGCGCCTGCTGATGCACACTGGGGCTATGTTTAGATACACACAGACGTATGTGTGGCGTTTTACTGATCTTCAATGTGTGTGTGTGAGAGAGACGGAGAGTGTGTGTAAACACTGCTATGCTAACCTGATCCCAAACTTACAGGGCAAGCCACTTCTGCACTTCTCCACTTTTCCAACTTCCAGAATTACTCAGTTCAGATGGGGGCACAGTCAATTAGACTAGGGTTCGGTGTTAAATGCTATAAATTGCCTATTATTAATAGGTTTCCCCATGCCTGGAATACTGTTATACCAAAATATTAGCCCTAAACAGCAGTGTGCAGCTCATTCACGTTTTTTGTAATTGTGGGAACATGACTGTAAATATTTAATACTTTTAAAATCCTGATGTAACACAAACAACAACAATTTCATAACCAGTTTTTGAACAGCCTGTTCTACTAAGGGTGTCTTAACTAGTTACACAGAACGTAAAACTTTAGTATTGTAACATTTTAATGGTTACATTTTTAGGATTCACTTTTAAAAGAACTAATCAAACACACCTAAATGCTTTAGGTAAAAAAAGAGGAGATAAGCGAATAATGTGAGATTCACGCACTGACTTGTAATGATGCTCTCAGGATGTTCAGTAGCTTATAAGTCATATAGGGACTTTAAGCGTTAAAGCGATGGATAGAGTACATATTTTAAATGCCTGTCACTGTGAGATCTGGGTTAAGAAAATCTGTGGAGGGATTTAAAAAATAGTCTCTAAAATAGTCCCTAAAATCAAAAATCACTTTCACACCTAATGCAACTCTGATTGGGTGCACCTCATGTCCTGAATTAAACTTAGATCTGGAATATATAATCAAGAGGAAGATGAATGTTCACAAGCCATTTTTACACCAGTAGTGGCATAAAAGCAGTGTGTAAGACTGGTATGCGTAAGATCTGATCAAAAATGGGTTTAAAAAACGTTGTACAATTCTATTTGCACTCAAACCATTTTTAAAAGACACTAAAAAAGTTAACACCATCACAAATAAACGAATTAAACCCAAAAAGCTAAATCTAACCAACGTGCAGGCAACGTTACACACGCTCAGCTTCGTCTCTTCCGTGTTTACACTCACTTTCCCTCCACTCGCCGCAAACCCCGCCCTCCCCCTCTACGATTGGCTGCTTCCACCCCGTGCGTCTCTTCGCCCTGCGCACCTATTGGTCTACGCCGCCTCTTCCACTCGCACCGCGCATCGCATTGGCTGACATACGCGTCGATCCGCCGCCGCCAAAGCCATCGCACTCTTCCTCCGCCTCGTTGCAGAGTAAAACAAAAAAGCTTCCGCCACGCAAACGAGTTATGATCTATAAAAGCAGACTAATAATCACGAATCGCGATTAATTAACCGATTGGGATTAATCGAGTACCACCCAGAACGTTTGTTGCAGTGATAACAAGGCGCATGTGCTGACTTTAATTGGTTATTTAGCACAAGATTAGCACGGTAGGGTTAAGCAGTGGGTAGGTAGGTATTCATGCGCCGATTGGAATATAGTGCGTGGTTATACGTGCTATATGACTAAATGTTCTAATGTTTTAATTATATTAATCTTATTATTACGAGTTACTGAGGTTATAATTATATTTAGTTGCAAACAGGCGTTGTTAACACTGTAGCTAATATAGTTTAGATAGATAGGTATTGCAGTTTAGTGCAATATAAATATGAATTAAAGCAAGGGTTATAGTAAAGTAGCTTAGGTAAACTATCATTAGCTATCTAAGGGTGTGTGAGAGAGAGTGTGTGTGTGTGTGTGTGTATCTTGCGGGATAAAAATAAAGTGTGTATGTCTCTGCAAGCTGTGCCACGCTGTCTGCAGCGGAAGGACGTACACACTCGCTGCTTGCAGGCTTCTTGTTGGAATTACCCGTTCCACCTTAAATAGTGCAGCAGCTGCATTCTGGCGCTCAGGCGACTGCTCATGCCACTGCTGTACTATTTAAGGTGGAACGGACAATTCCAAAATCAACCTTCGTCACTCACTAAACAAACACACACACACACGCTTCCACATCAGGGGTTGTGACCCTCTAGCTACCAAAACACAACACACACACACACATATATTTATGCCCACAAAAACCACAATCAATACTAAACAAACACTAAACCCCCGCCCGCTGGCTCTCTCTCCCTCCCGTTACTCCTCTAACGCTATCTGCCCCATGTCCCGTTACTCTCCTCCCGAATGCCCTCCGCTTTCACCCCGCCTTCCTCACGCTCCTTTTCGCCCTCCGTCTCCGCCACTCTCCCCCCTCTCACTCCCTGTTTCCACCCCCGCCTTCAGCGCCCCTTTCCCGGTCTCTACCTGCCCGGATCAGCAGGTCCAGCTGGGTCTCGGTTCCCTCGTGTAGCGCCATGTTCCATAGGAGCTGCGGCACTACCGGTGATCCTTCCGCCCGGAAAGGAAGTCCCGCCCCTTTTACTGCTCCACCCACTAATGGGTAACGCCCACTTTTTGATTTATTTTATTTATTTATTTATTTATTTATTTATTTTACACCCCCTCCCTCCTCCTTGCTTTTTACCCGGATATTAATAAAATTAATAAATAAATAAATACATACACAGCTCTAGTTTTGCTATTTATAGGTATCTGTTCATAAAATTAACGTTGTTTTATTCTACAAACTACAGACAAAATTTTTCCTAAATTCCAAAAAATAGTCATTTAGAGCATTTATTTGCAGAAAACGAGAAATGGCTAAACTAACAAAATAAGATGCAGAGCTTTCAGACCTCAAATAATGCAAAAAAAAAAAAAGTTCATGCTCATGAAGTTTTAAGAGTTCAGAAATCGATATTTGGTGGAATAACCCTGGTTTTTAATCACAGTTTTCATGAATCTAGGCATGCTCTCTTCCACCAGTCTTACACATTGCTTTTGGATAAATTTATTTAAGTTCAGCTTGGGTTGATGGCTTGTTATCATCCATCTTCCTCGATTATATACTAGAGCTTTTCAACTTGGTAAAAATCAAAGAAACTCACCGTTTTTAAGTTTAGATTTAAGTTTAAATTAAATTAAATGTATTTTTTAAGATGTTTTTTTTATACGTTTTTATAGTGGATATTTAAATGTAAATAACAGAATGAATGTAAAAAATGTAAAATGCAATTATATTTGTATTAGTGGTGTCAATTAAAATACTAGTATATACTTGTGTGTTTAAGGTGAGATAAAACCAACATGGGGTGCTGGAATAAAGAATGCCTGACAAATAGGATAGAAACAAACTTTTTTTTGTACTTTATTGTACGAAACATCTCAGCTTGGTTCTAGGCTTTTCTAAATTAAAACCTTATTTGCAGAGTATAAAAATCTCAGGAAGTGTTTGGTTTTGCACATACGCTCACCATGTAGTAACTTAAAATTGTTGAACAAACCAAAAAATACTTTTCGATGCTGTACACTTGTGGATTCTGAGGCTGGTAACTCTGAGGAATGCATCCTATGCAACAGAGGTAACGCTTGCTTTTCCTGTCTAGAGGCAGTCCTGATGAGTGCGAGTTTCATCATATAGTTTTTGATGGTCTTTGCGACTGCACTTAAGGATACTTTCTAAGTTCTAAAAATATTCATTTGAGATTGACTGACCTTCATTTTCTAAAGTAAAGTTTTTTTTGTAACTTAGTTGAGTAGTTTTTGCCATAATATGGATTCGAACAAGGACTCTAATAGAGCTATTCACTGTATACCAACCATACATCTTCACAATATTTCAGTGAGAGGGTTTCTGCTAATGTCTGCTAGTGTCTGTGCTAATCAGTGTGTAACTCTTTAAGTGGTTCTGTTCAGGCTTACAAAACCTTGGCGCTTTTTTTGATCCAGCCTACTTTTGCACTATTGGTTTACGGGAAACTATGCTACTTCACAGACAATGTTATCAACAGAGGGAGTTGCACAGCAGCCCTTTTTTATTCTCTGGTTCTTATGGACACTTTAATAATCATTTCTTTGCTTTTAATCACCATGGCTACAGATAGACGGCATTCTTGCCTGGCATTATGATAATGAACACATTTGGGCTAAGGTTGGCCATTAATAAGTTTATTAAGTTTCAGTTCACCAATTACACATTTGATTTATTCTTTAAATCTTTGAGCCTAGTGCATCTCAAACTTTTTAACATTAACATTTTAATATAAGATTATAGTAATTATGGCTTTTGGAAAAATGTGTTTTGGGGAGGGCGGGTCCCCTCATATTACTTTTTCACTTTTATACTTTAATTAGTTCTGAAACAACAAGTACTTTTATACTTTCACTTGAGTAAAAATCTTGAGTTGATACTTCAACTTCTACGTAAGTATTTTTAAACCCCAGTATCTATACTTCAGCCTGAGTAAAGCATGTCAAGATTGGGGAGGGAAGGTGTGTAGGTGTGTGTGTGTGTGTGTGTGTGTGTGTGTGTGTGTGTGTGTAGGTGTGTTACCTGTCTCCACTGATTCAGTCTCCACTTCCTGTTCCTCGGCCACGTCCTGTATCAGCTCTGCATCATCAAACACCAACACCTCGTCCACACACTCCTCCACCTGCTCCACCACCACGTCTGCGTAATCACACACACCATCATACACACCGTCCACCGCACACACACCCTCCACCTGAAACACATGAAAAGAGAAGAAGTAGAGAAGTCTGAGAGGGGGAATGTTACAGAATCGGATTTTTGTCTTGTCTTGTCTTGTCTTGCAATGAAAAAACTCCAATTTAACAATATTAAGAGAACACTGAACATTTTTATTTCAAGCAGACGTACCAGACCAATACTTTTTACAATTACAAAAGAGCTCTTTTAATTTGACTAGTCATACAGGATGAAGACAAAGAAAGAATTGGAGAGAGAAGGTAGATTAAAGTAGCTAACTTTATCTTACATTACACACCTTTCACAGTTCACAATTGGTGAGAATGGGTGTGCGATATGGCACTAAGATAATATGACAAATTTTCAGGTTATTTACTTTTGGCAGTGTGGGCAGTGTGCCAAATCCTGCTGGAAAATTAAATCTGCATCTCCATAAAAGTCATCAGCAGAGGGAAGCATGAAGTGCTGTAAGATTTTGTGGGAAAACAAAACTGCACTGACTTTAGACTTGATAATAAAACACAGTGGATCAACACCAGCAGATGACATGTCTCTCCAAACAAACCATCACTGATCATCAGTAAATTTTACATTTCTTTCGAAAATTAAGGGAGAGTCTGGAGGAAGAGTGGAGAGACACACAGTCCAAACTGCTTGAGGTCTAGTGTGAAGTTTCCACCGATCAGTGATGGTTTGGGGAGATGTAGTGATAGAAGTGTATTAACTTTACCTGCTGTATATCATCCACTGCAGTAATGTACTCCACCACCCGTCCCCCACTGTCCACCAACACCACCGATGTCATCACCGACCTCCACCTTCTGAGAGAGAGAAAAAGAAAGAGAGAAAAGAGAAAGAGAGAAAAAAATCAGTAAGTGGCTTCTCAGGTTTACACCAGACAGCAGTTTAGCCCACCCATTCAATCAGCCTACAGCAGTTTAGCCCCACCCATTCAGCCTACAGCAGTTTAGTCCCACCCATTAATTCACCTAAAGCAGTTAAGCCCCACCCATTTATTCAGCCTACAGCATTTTAGCCCCACCCATTTATTCAGTCTACAGCAGTTTAGCCCCACCCATTTATTCAGTCTACAGCAGTTTAGCCCCACCCATTTATTCAGTCTACAGCAGTTTAGCCCCACCCATTCAGCCTACAGCAGTTTAGTCCCACCCATTAATTCACCTAAAGCAGTTTAGCCCCACCCATTCAGCCTACAGCAGTTTAGTCCCACCCATTAATTCACCTAAAGCAGTTAAGCCCCACCCATTTATTCAGCCTACAGCATTTTAGACCCACCCATTTATTCAGTCTACAGCAGTTTAGCCCCACCCATTCAGCCTAGAGCAGTTTAGTCCCACCCATTAATTCACCTAAAGCAGTTAAGCCCCACCCATTTATTTAGTCTACAGCAGATAAGTTTACTCATTCTACCTTCAGCCATTAAGCCCCACTCATTTATTCAGCCTACGGCAGTTTAGCCCCACCCATTTTTTCAACCTACAGCAGTTTAGCTCCACCCATTTATTCAGTCTACAGCAGTTTAGCCCCACCCATTTATTCAGCCTAGAGCAGTTTAGCCCCACCCATTTATTCAGCCTAGAGCAGTTTAGCCCCACCCATTTATTCAGCCTAGAGCAATAAACTATATAGTAAAGTGCATTAATGTATTAAACCAGTTTAAACTGCATTACACTAGCTATGAAAGAACAGTGTTTACACTGTATATAAAATGCAATTAACCAAAAAGTGTTAACAAGCAGTTAACTGCAAGCAGTGTAAACTCTCCTAATGTGAAACCGGATTAAATCTGCTGTTTACAGCTTCTGCTGGTCACTTTATGAGCATTAGCCTGTTAGCTAGCACTGCAGCTAAAGCTAAATAGCCCACAGCTGAGCAGAGAGCAGCCCCAGGGCTAGGCTAAGCTAAAGCAGCCCTCTCCCCGCTGATGGAGAGCCCTGTGAAGAGTGCAGGAGTGTGAACAGGTGAGTGGCGAGTGTGAACAGCGCTCACTTTACCTCAGTGCTGCTCTGCAGAGTGAGTTTCAGCTGCACTCTCTCAGGGTCTCTCTCTCTGGGAGTGTGTTTATCTGGACCTGGAGCTCCGACCCCGCGCGCCGCTCACTCACCCCCCGCTGACCCTCAGCGCGGAGGGCTCAGAGTGAGGGGACACACCGCCGAATTGAAACACGAGCCGCCGAGGCTTAATCTAATTTAACGAGTAATAAGAAAACTCCTCTACGACTAAACGCAAATACACACTCACATATATTATACACACACGCCGGTGACGTTCCACAGAGAGCGACTGCGCCTGCGCCACAACCCCTGCGCTTGAAATGAATGAGGGCGAGCTCCGAATTGCAGACACGTCCCCTAGTTAGGGCACTTAGAAGGGAGCTTAGAAGTTTACTGCGGCCATTTTTGCGGTCTTGTTCCAAACCGAAGTGATTAAAAAAAAATACACTGGCTAAGACCTGAGATGTAAGGTACAGTAACGAAGTAAAAGTACTGAACTACTGTACTTAATTATTAAAATGCTGTATCTGTACTATACTGGAGTATTATTATATATTTTTTCTTTTAATTTTTTTAAGCTCTGAATCTTTTTCTGCACAGTTTATGTTCGTCATTCTCTAGTCCTGTGTCACTGATTACAGGATGCTGCACACAGGATACTGAGTTAATGGATAATTCTGAGGTCAGCCATGACACTGAGGTGTTTAAAAACTCCAGCAGCACTGCTGTATCTGATTCCGCTCACTCGTACCAGCACTACACACACTACTAACACACCACCACCATGCCAGAGCAGCTATTCAGATATCTGGGGTTCAATAAACAGTCAAACACATCATATTAACTAACAGTTTATTATTAATGTACTCTCCGACTAAACACATTGTAACACAGAGTCTACAGAGTCAGAGAGCTTTGAGAACTTATAAATTAAAACTGAAACTCCAACAAGGATCAAATGTTCATGCTAAACTGTAACGCAGCAGATATGTCCACTGAATAGTTTTTTTTAAACAAATTATGTACTCATGTTTTAAATAATTTTGTAACATGGTGAGATGCAATAAGGTAAATGGGAAACAAAACATATGAATATGGTAACAAAGTAACATGGTAACAGTATAACAGTATTTTTTTCATATACTGATTTATTTAAGTAAGACTGACAATGTAACAAGGTAAGATGTAACATGGTAACAGTTACAAGATAGCAGGGTAACATGGAAAGAAAATAACAATCAAAGCAGGGTCAAGTAACTAGGTAACAATATAACAATGTAACAGGATAATGAAGTAACATACTAATATGATAATGGAGCAACGTGATAACAATGAAACAAGGTAACATAGTTCAAGATAACAAGGTGAAAATGTAGTAGGATCATGTAACAAGGTAACAGAATAGGTAATAGAGTACCATACAATTATAGTAACAGGGAAACAACAGGGTAACAATCTAACAAGGTAACAGGGATAATATGAAAACTATGCAACAAGGTAACATAATCACAAAGAATCAGGGTAACAAGGTAAGAGCATAACAACAAAACAGAAGAGTAACTGGGTAACAATATGATAAGATAGCAACGTAACAAGGTAACAGAGTAATGGAGTAGCATACTAATATGTTAATAGGGCAACCTGCTAACAATGAAACAAGGTAACATAGTTACAAGGTATCAGGGTATCAGTGAGCCGGGCCATGTAACAGAATAGGTAATAGAGTAACATAAAAATATAGAGTAGCATTCAATTATGGTAACAGGGAATCAACAGGGTAACAAGGTAACAGGGTAATGGAATAGCATACTAATATGGAAACAATGTAAAAAAGGTAGCATAGTTACAAGGTTTAAGGGTAACAGTTTTAGGCTAACAGTGTTACAAGGTAACCGGGTGGGTAATAAAGTAACTATATACTAATATAGTGTAACATACTAATATGGAAACAGGGTATCATAGTAACAAAGTAACATAGTATCAAGCTTGACTGTTTGACTCCAGGTTCCAGAAGTCAGTTTTCTTCACATCGCCCTTGTGTCCTTTTCATCTGCATCTTCAGCTAGACACACACACACACACACACACACACACACACAGACATTATTTATACACAATGATCTGGGACTCACTACCCACTAATATTTATCAGGCAGCAATTTGGATTTGATTATACACCAAGTGTCTGAAAACTCTTCTACTGAGTAAGTCCTACTGATTTAGGATTCCTAACTACAGTCTTGTCCACACAAATTGTGCACGAGTTTTTTTAAAACGTTTTTTTTTTTTTTTTTTTTTTTTATTATTGTATCTCCATTTTGTATTTCTGTCCACATGAAAATGGCTTTTTCAAAATTATGTTTTGGAAAATGAAGTGTAATGGGATGGAGTGATACAGACTAGTAGCTCTCCATCACAGAGGGTTGTTGAACCCAAATGCAGAACAGTTGGTCTTAAAGCATTACCTGCTTTAAGACCAACTGTTCTGCAATTGGGTACTACTAGTCCCAAGAAAAAAGGAAAGATTATTAACACAGCTCCTCAAACGGGATAGAACCTGTGTCGTCAGGGTGTGTCGCGGCCTATGGCCTACCCCTGGTCTAGAGAATCCCTTTTGTCTTGTGTCAACCTGTGGATATTCTGGAAAAGTTGCATGCATGCTTTACTACATCAGTGAAGAAGGAAGGGGACGGGTTTACTTTTATTAAAATGCTGCACGTGTCGGCTAAGACATTTTTAAAAACCTCCTCTATTGAGGTCCGTTGATCTGTAGAGCAGTGAAACTGTGTTCTCTGGAATGATGGTGCTCAACCCAATACTTTTGGGAAGCATTGAAGAGACGGAACTAGTCATCCACCTTCATTACCTGGCCTTACTGATGCTAAGTCTATGAAGTCTATCCACATACTTTTGTCCATAGAGTGAATTTTACTAACCCGTTTTATCCTTTCAGTTACAGTTGCCTTTTATGAACCAATCAGATCACTCCTCTCCACTTTTCCACCACCAATGTAAATTTTAAGATTCCCATTTTAAGATTCCAGAGACATATGGTGAGCCCATGTGGTGTTCACCTCTGGAACAGCTGGTTAAATAGCTTGATTGTTACAAATGCATGTTGCACGAATTTAGTGCTGCTGCGACATAGTTAAATAGATAAATCTTAACATCTGTTTGTGTTAATCCCTCTGAAATATCAATATCAAATATTAAAATATAATAAAAAACACACCTCCAGTCTCCTCCACAGACTCCAAGGCTGCTGTGTAATCCTCCAGGCAATCATCCTGCGCTGTGTTCTCCTCCCGACCAGCAGGGTACATTATGGACTGTTCAGGTTCCACGTTTCCCCCATATAAGGTGTCCTCCAGACCAGCATTATGGAATGGGGAGGTTTCAGGACCCTCAGCACCCTCTAAACCAATGGGAGAGTATTCGTTTTCCACATGTCCAACATGTGAAGTGTCCTCCAGACCAGCAGGGGGCATTGTAGAGGCTTCAAGTTCAGCATGTTCAGAGTGTGAGTCAGAACACTGATAGCAGTGCGGTATCTCCTTGTTGGAGGTCGCAAAATCTTCGTAAACTTGCTCCAGCTTGACTTCCTCGGCCAAAACCACCCTCCGCTCCTCTGCTCGCCCAATGGGGGGCGCTAGTGCTGCTGAGCTGCTCTCGTCCCCCACTGAAGCAGCAGCCATCTCTGCCACAGAACTGCTAAGAACCTTCACAGCGTCCAGAACCTCCAACACCGGAGCCACTGCAAGAATATCATGCCAGGAGTGAAGTTAAAGTGATGAACATGTCTTGTCTCTGTTTTTAAGAGATAAATACCTTTTCCACCAGGGGGCGACACATGAACACATTTTTCACGAGAAGCCAACCTTGCTTGCAACATGGCGGTGAAGTAGTGACTATTGTTGATTGGCTGTTATTTTGATGCTAAGTGTTGATTGGCCGTTTTTTCTGGTCGCTGTTGTAGTGTTAATTTGTTGGCATTCTGACTACTTAGTGCTTAGTGTCTAATTGCTGAAGCTTTTGACTACTAAGTGTTAATTGGCCAGTATTTAGACAGTTAAGTGTTGATTTGCTAAAGCTTTTACTACTGAGTTCTGATTGAGTAGAGTTTTGGCTACTAAGTAATGAATGGCTGGTGTTTTAGCTACTAAATGCTGAATGTAAGCATTCTCTCTACTAAGAGCTGATTGGATGGCATTCTAAGTACTAAGCATTGATTGACTTTTTCTGTTTGCTGTGTGTATATTGGCTAGTGTTCTGACTACTGAGTGCTAAATGGCTGACATTTTGTCTACTGAGTGATGACTGGCTGACATTCTGTCTGCTGATTTGCTATGGATGGCATTCTAAGTACTAATTATTGATTGGTTGTTTTTCTGGCATTCTGGCTACAGACTGTTGATTGGCTGACACTCTGGCTACTGAGGGCTGATTGACTAGTGTTCTAGGTACTGAGTGCTGAGTTCTAGTCTTCTAAGAGCTGTTTTGCTGATGTTGATTGGATGTTACTGGATGTTGATTGGCTGAAATGTTGACTACTAAGTGATGATTGTCTGGCTACAGAGTGATGCTCAACTAGTGTTCTAGCTACTTCTTTTGTTCCATCTACTGATTATTAGATAGACTAGACAATTGGCTGTTGTCATAAATTCCAGAATTCCAGTGATACTGACTACTAAGTGTTGATTGGCTACTGTTCTAACTGCTGAGTTTTGATTGGCTGACATTTTGTCTACTGAACGATGACTGGCTGACATTTTGTATACTGAGTGCTGATTGGCTGACATTTTGTCTACTAGGTCCTACATATTGTCCTACATATAGGGTCGGTTTCCCAGACAGGGATTGAGCTTGGAATATACATCATTTTAAATGGAGCTTTCTCAAAGAAAGGAAAATTTAGTCTAGGATTAGACTTAATCACTGTCTGGAAAACCGACGTACAAACCCTAAAACCAGGCCCAATAACCCAGCTTAACTGATCTGTGGAGGCGGCACTGCTGTTGTACTACCTTCTGCCACTAGATGTGAGCAAACAGCAAGTAATATTGTACACATAGGCTTTAGTAGTGTAGTAGTGTAGTCACTCTGTGTGTGTGTACAGAAAAACTCTGCAATGGTGATATAGATAAATGAACTTTATTTAAACAAGAATAAGCTTTTAACTTAAGAAGAGTGTCAGATCTACTTGAACCAGAGACTGTAAAAATGAACTTACAAAAGACAAACTAAACTTATAACGCTAAGAAAAAAATGGCAGTGACCCCCAACTGGTTAAAAAAGGCCATAATTGGCTAATTCTTTTTGGAATGCTTCAGAAAAGATGTAAACAGAATCAGTCACTGTGGTTTGCTGTGAAACACCCCTTTCTAGATAAACGTACCCAGTCTGAATTCTTCCAAGAAGAAAGCTCCCTCCAGGAAAGTTATTAAACCAAAAGCCTAAAGCTTGAGACTTTGGGTATAAAACATGTTTTTACGATTGTGTATCATAAACCTGGTGGAGGGATACATATCCAATATGCAGGGTGATGTATGGCAAAAATAGTCCCTAAAGAAAACTGGATTTTGTCAGATTTTACACTGTTTTACTACGTATAAACCTCAGAAGACACATGTAAGTTGACTGCTGGGTTTTTGTATAGTAAATAAAATGGTTTTATTTTTGGTCTAGTGATGGCAAACAATGCCTGGACCCATTTGTAACCACTGTAAAGACAATTTCACACCAAACCCCAAATCTGAATGAGTTTATCTTACATTAAGTTGTGTGTAAGGCACTGGGGTAGAACTACTCTATTTCACACACTAGAGGAGAGAGAGAGAGAGAGAGAGAGAGAGAGAGAGAGCAGCAGTTTAGCCCCTCCCATTCAGCCTACAGCAGTTTAGCCCCACCCATTAAGCATAGAGAAATTAAGCCCCTTCATTCAGCCTAGAGAAGGAAAGCCCCATCCACTCATGCTTCATGAGTTAATCCCACATATTCAGTCTACAGCAGTTTAGCCCCACCCACTTAGCCTAAAGCACTTTAACCCGCCCTCATTCAGCCTACAGCAGATTAGCTCCACCTATTCTTTTTTCACCCAGCCTTTTTACCTTCAGAGGCAGGACCAGTACAACCAAGGACACCAAAATACCACCATACTGGTAGAGAAAGAGTAGAACTGTGCCCTCTGCTGTCTGCCTTTGAAAACGTTTCTCTTTTAGCCTACATTTTGAACCAAAACAGCAGGGGGCGATGTGATAACTCTCCTCCTTCTCCTCCTCCTCTACAGACATAACACCGCTACTGTACACAGGTCTCTAAATGATCATTGCAGGGGTCAGGTGGTCTAGGGAGCTGGGGCTTCTTCTACAGCAGGCGGCTCACCCGTTGCCTCGGCTGCTTCCATGGCCACGCTAACCAGATCTTCAGCAGCCTCTTTGACTTCAGGGGGCGGTTCTGTTGCTATTGCAACCACTGTCTGAGCAGCTGGCTCTTCTGTTGCGGAAACATCCGCTGGGAGGTTAGGCCCCGGGTCGGAAGCCTCTGACGCTGCTTCAGTTGCAGATTCCACGCTTTCCACAGCCTCAGACACTGCGTTTACTGTCATCACCTCAGCAATGGAAGCTGGCTCATCTGCTGGAGCTGAAAGGAGTTAAAAGGAAATGTTTAATTTATAAATTGCTGGTCATAGAGAGGAATAGAAGAACTAGAGTGAAGGACATCTTAGCCTCTTAACTTCTTCCTGACCTTACTGGCACTTGAGGCACAATGACTACCACATGTAACTCATGCACCAACCCTCTAAACTAATTCTGCTAGACTGCAAGCACAATTTCTGCTTCCCATTTAAATGCAGTTCTAAAACACACTTATTCAAAACACTAAACACAATCTTCTGCATTTGGCACAATTTTCATGAAGAAACTGTTGTTCACACAAAATCTAAGTTATTTGACTCGTCACATGGGCAAACACCTGTCACACAGGTTTGCAATTAGCAGTCAGAGCTTTAGCATTAAAGGGCAACAGGTGAGCTCCTCTGCTTTGGAGCAATGGATTCCAACATTGGAAGCAAGAGGCAGAGGACTGAGGATAAGAGGAGGAGGTCTGGGAGGACAAGGACAAGGACGAGGAAGACGCTAATCTCTGATGAGGTCCTGGTCAGTTTGGTTGACCATGTGGTCCAACAATGTTTGGGAAATGTATTCCTACTTTGCATTCCTACACAGTATTTACAGTATTTTGCTATTTGTATTTGTATGGTTGATGTAGCACAGTGGATACCACCACTTCCTGCCAGCTAACAACTACACTGTGTGTGAAAGACTGCGGTTCAATTCCTGACCTGGGTGACTGAATGCTGCGCTACACCAATAATAGTTCTTGGGAAAGACTCCTAACACTACATTGGCCCACCTCTGTAATCAGTGTTCAACTAGTTTTTATTCAACTATTTCTATTCATATGATGATTTGTGAGTGTCATCTGATAACAAAATGAAAAGATTTAATAGTGTGTGTGGACTACATTATAACTCTAAAACTGGTTTAATCCTCAGAACTTACTTGTGAGTTTGGTCTCGATGTCTGTGATGCGGTTGCTGTACCTCACACTGTCGGAGTGCACAGTCTTATACGCCTGTGGAACCATAAAAAAACATTGATGAATGGAAAATGCTGTAAGCTGGGGAAGGAAAACAATGGAGGTAAATTCCAGATGTCTTTGCACTTCAATCACTCAGTGTAAAAGGATGGGCAGGACTACATTCAGCAGAACTATGTTCCACAGAACTATGTTCCTCAGCCTGAGGCCTTCTGTGCCTAAGGTTAAAGCGACAGTCCTTTTGCCAATCTAATGCTTTAATTCAACACAGCTCATAGACAGAGGAATGACAGACTTACATAGAAGAGAGCAGCAGTCAGAGAGCCTCCTCCCAGTACCATGATGGCCAGGTTTGAGCCTGAGGTAGGAATTCCAAAGGACATGTGACGGGCCTGCAGAGCTGGATATACACACACATACACACAATGTTTATGTTATGCATTGTATATGGAAAATATTCATGTATATGTCCTTACTATCAGTAATGAACTAAAGTGTGTGAGCGCCACACTACTTCTGCTTCAGACTCTAACACTTCCACTTCAGACTGTAACACTTCCACTTCAGACTGTAACACTTCCACTTCAGACTGTAACACTTCCACTTCAGACTGTAACACTCTCACTTCAGACTGTAACTCTTCCACTTCAGACTGTAACACTCTCACTTCAGACTGTAACTCTTCCACTTCAGACTGTAACACTCCCACTTCAGACTGTAACTCTTCCACTTCAGACTGTAACACTCCCACTTCAGACTGTAACACTCCCACTTCAGACTGTAACACTCTCACTTCAGACTGTAACTCTTCCACTTCAGACTGTAACACTCCCACACCAGACTGTAACACTCCCACTTCAGACTGTAACACGTCCACTTCAGACTGTAACACTCACACTCCAGACTGTAACACTCTCACTTCAGACTGTAACATTCCTGCTACAGACTGTAACACTCCCATTTTCAATTTAATTCAATTCAATTTTATTTATATAGCGCTTTTTACAACAAAAGTACTTTCAGACTAAATAACTGCAATTCCAAACTGTAACACTATCACTTTAGACTGTAACACTTCTGCTTCTGACTCTAACATTCCTGTTACAGACTGTAACACTTCCACTTTTCAACTGTATAACTACCACTTCGGACTGTAACACTTACCCTCCAGACAGTAATGCTGCCACTCCAGACTGTTACACTTCTCCTCCTGAGTGATTATCTTTTGGCCATCTCAAGCTGACCTTTGTTATGAATCTGTGGCGTGGTGTGTGTTCCGACTGCAAACTGGTGTGTGTGTGTGTGTGTTTACCATTTGGACAAACATCAGTCTGTCATTTCCTCTTCCTGTGTCCAGTACATCTCATTTACTCTATTTTGTGTACCTGCCTGTGTGTGTGTCTTATTGGATTTTCAGCAGCATTTTTAGATCACAAATAACCCAGCCTTAGTGACTCACCCCCCCCCCCCCCACCCCCCAACCCATTTGTGTTAAAGGAACAGAGTGTACAGCAGTGCTCCATCTCTCTCACTCTATTCTCCTTTCATCCTCTCCTCTATCTGTTTATCTCTCGCTCTTTCTCATATTTCAGACTGTACTCAGGTAAGGAACACACCTGCCTGAGCTGACAGCTGGCATGACACACTGTAACAGTAAAGCAAAAACTGGAGCCTAAATCTAGTCGTAGACTATGTATTACACAAGAACTTGAGGAGGAAATGAGTTTTATACTTTATTTACTATTTAGATAATTTTATATTTGTTGCTCTGGGTGTTTAGAGCAGTGATTAAGCCTTTTAGAGCTGTGATTTGTGTGTTTAAAGCTGCCACTCCCTCTTTATAGAGAAATGATTCTGGTGTTTAGATCAGCCAATCAGTACACAGTCCAGTGTTTGGAGCAGTTTGGGTATTCACAGTTGAAAGTCTGCTGCATGTGTTTCTAATTTTGAAGTGTTTATAGCATTGATTTAGGTGTTTAGAGATGCAAGTTTGGTTTAAAAAAATGATTTTATTGGTTGGAGAAGTGATTCTGGTGTTTTATTAAAGTTATTTGGATGTTTGGCATGGTGACTTTGGTGTTTTATAGCACTTACTGTATGTGTCTCTCTGTATCTAGAGCAGGTGTTTAGAGCAGTTATGTAAGTATTTAGTGATGTGTTTTTGATGTTTAGATCAGCTGGCGTGTTTAAAGTGGTGATTCAGTATTTGATGTTTAGAGCAGTGATTTAAGTTTTTGTAGCAATAGGGGTGTTTAAAGTGGTAAGTCAGTGTTTGATGTGGTAATTTAAGTGTTTATAGCACTGATAATAATATTTAGAAAAGCTATTTTGTATGTTTGGATTGGTGATATTGGTGTTAGGAACAGTTTGTGTGTTTAGAGTGGCGAGTCAGTGTTTGATGTGGTAATTTGAGTGTTTTTAGCACTGATATTAGTATTTAGATCAGATGTTTTGGGTGTTTGAAGTGGTGAGACAGTGTTTGATGTGGTAATTTAAGTGTTTACAGCACTGATATTAGTATTAAGATCAGCTATTTTGTGTGATTGGAGTGGTGATGTTGGTGTTTGGACCAGTTTGGGTGTTTATAGTGGCGAGACAGTATTTGATGTGGTAATTTGAGTGTTAATCGCACTGCTATTAGTATTTAGATCAGCTATTTTGTGTGTTTGGAGTGGTGATATTGGTTTTTGGACCAGTTTGGGTGTTCAGAGTGGCGAGTCAGTGTTTGATGTGGTAATATGAGTGTTTATAGCACTGATATTAGTGTTTAGATCCGATGTTTTGGGTGTTTAAAGTGATGATTTTGATGTTTGGACCAGTTTGTGTGTTTAGAGTGGCGAGTCAGTGTTTGATGTGGTAATTTGAGTGTTTATAGCACTGATATTAGTATTTAGATCAGCTGTTTTGTGTGTTTGGAGCAGTTTTGGTTATTATCAGTTGTAACTTTGCGTTTTCTATAATTGATTGTGTTTATAGCACTGATGTGAGTATTTTGAGCAGAGATGTGAATGTTTGATGTGGTAATTCTAGTGTTTGGGTGTGTGCAGTGTGGTGAGTCAGTGTTTGGCGTGGTGACTGAGCAGCGATTGCACTCCTGGGTGAATCGAGGCAGCAGCTTTACGTTATTTTCAGGCTGTAATCTGATTTATTTCAGTGGCAGCAGAGGTCAAGGTGGACACGCCGGTCTGCTCTGCTAACAACCTGATCCATCATCATTAAAGAGCCAAAACACACATGCACACACACACACACACACACACACACACACACACACACACACACACACACTCAGAGCTGGCTGGTTGTGGTTATGTAATGGTGGAGATGCTGTTTGTTTATGTCTGATCTGATGGCGGTTCAGCAGGTCTGTGAAGGTCTGGGTGGAGGAATGTGTTCCTAAATCAGTTCACATCAAATCAGTGTGTGAATGCGTCAGCTCAGTCATGCTGAAAAGAGCTGCATCAGCACACACACTCACACACTCACACACACACACACACACAAAAACGTACACGTGTGAGCAGTCTGAGCATGTTTGTGTGTGCTGGGTTTGAGGAACGTCCTGCAGCGAATCAGAGCTGCAGGAAATTAAAGTTTAAACTGAACAGGCCTCCAGGGGATTGTGTGTGTGTGTGTGTGTGTGTGTGTGTGTTTATGAAGCAGCTCTGGAATTTTGTACAGAATGAGCTGTAAGTCTGTGGGAATGAGGAGGAGAGCTGCAGTCCGGAGCTGCAGAGCTCACACTGATCAAACAACACTGAAACCCTAAAATCTACACCATCTGTCCCAGGTTGTGAAGACCTTAAGGACAGACAGACAGACAGACAGGAAGATAAATCAACAAACAGAGAGATAGATCAATATATAGACAATGTAATATGGATAGATAGATAGACAGATTGATAGCAATTACACACGCACTTTAACAAATATATAGTGTAAAAGTTACAGCAAATTTTGGCAATGTTAGATAGATGTTTGGACGGAAGGACAAACGGACAGACAGACAGACAGACAGATATACAGACAGATAGATAAATAGATTATCAAACATTCAGACAGATAGAATGTAAATAGACTATCAAATATTATGTATTTTATATTTAAATATTTAATAAACACTATTCTATTCTCTGTATACATAACAATGTAATACCACCAGGACATATATTTGTTTTGTATTTAAGTGTTTATAACCACACTTATGAAAGTCTCTACATATATAAAGACTTCATAATGCATGATTAAACATGGGTCTGGTTATATCAGTATTCACAACATAATTAGGAACGCTACAAATACACAATACAGTTCTAGTGGTACTGGAAAAGGCTTCTGCGTTTCAGAGCAAAAACAATAAGAGTTCTAATAGTATTTGTAATCTTTTGATGCCGTGCAGAACCATGTCAGATCAAAGACCCACGTAAAAAAACACAGAGCAGGACCATTTACACATTCAACTGGATGTCAGATGAGTTGTTATGGATCTATACAGAACCACTGACCCTACTTACGAACCTATGAATTGTTATTATTACATATAAACTACGGTTATATTATATTTTTATATAATTTATATAATATATATTTATCATAAAAAGTCTGAAATATAACATTTATAATATTTAGCTGTCAGTATTACTGTGTTAACCTGTGATTAATCTGATTTTTTTTTATTTATTATTAATTATTTTCCCTCCTATTTGTCCACAATGTCCTGCCATATTGGAGTCTTTTTAGAGAGCTTGGTGGAATATGGATTCAATGTAAATGTGGACACAAAGTTAATGGAGGAAGGGAAATGCGATAGATTTTTGGTTTTTAGTTTTAGTTTTTGTAAATCGATCAACAACCCTGATTAATTATTATCATCTTTGAATTGTACACAGCTGCTACCTAAAGCTCTTACCTGCAGCAGGTACAGGTGTTCTCCTGCCTGCCACCGCCCGCAGACCCCCCCGCAGACCCCCACACAGCAACCTGCACAACATCCTCGCCCACCGCACAGTGTGTCCCTGTCTGAGTGAGCAGAGAGAGTGTGTGGTGTGTGCGTGTGTGTGTGTGTAAGTGTGTGTGCAGTCTCCAGCCCTGATGCTCCTCCTCCTTCAGTTCTTCCTCTCGAAGCACCGCCCATATAATTACTTTCACTAAAGGCAGATGAGAGTGTTGACATGGTTCTACTCAATATGGACCAGCAAAACCAGCATCAAACCACTAAAATACAGTGCTACAACAGCAAAACCAGCATCAGACTAGATCAACAAAACCAGCATCAAATCAGTATAAATCAATGTAAGACTCATCCAAAGCAGTCCCAGACCAGCAGAATCTGCTTCAGACCAGTATTAACCAGGGTAAGACCAGTCCAAAGCAGTTTTAGACCTGCAAAGCCAGTATAAGCCAGTATAAGACTAGTATAAACCAATACTAGCCCACAAAACCAGCATCAGACCAGTATAAACCACTGTAATACCTGTCCAAAGCAGTGCCAGGGTTGCAAAGCCAGTATAAACCAGTATAAGACCAGTATATACCAGTACTAGACCCACAAAAACACAAGCCAAACAGCACAGCTACAAACAGAGCAGCAATGGAACTATTTTAATAATAGAACTGTGGTGTAATCGCAATAATACACTCGAGGTTCATACTATAACATGTAATATTTGCACTGCTGTGCTTACACGTGATATTACACATTATAGCACTACCTTTCGTGTGTTATTGCATAAATACTGAGCTTCATTCACTATGAAAACAATACATTTGTAACGGGTTAGTGGGGGAGGTGGACTCAAATGCAGAGTTGTTATATATTTATTTATTTTATTATTATTATTTATTTATTTATTTTAATTTTAATTTTAGTCAATATATATTATATTTATATGTATGTCTGCATGTGTATATGGAATCTGGAATGGAGTGTTTGAACTGGGATTTGAACTCCCAACCTTCGGGACTGCAGACGGGTGTGCTACCACTGCACTACTTAGAGTGTGTGCAGTGGCTTTGGATGATGGCCTGAAATGTGGCAGTGGAGAAAAAGGGCGGGAAAATCAAACAAATGGCCTGCCACATGGCATGGCCCAAACAAAAGGAAATTAAATCAAATAAACAAAGAAACATAGGAAAAAAACTGAGATCTTTTCTTTCTCTTTTTTGTGGCTTCTTTTAAGATCTCTTTTCCTCTTTCTTTTTTTTGTGAGCCTTTGTTTTGAGATCTTTTATTCTTTTTTTGTGGCTTCTTTTAAGATCTTTTTTTTTTTTTTTTTTGGAGCCTTTGTTTGTTTTGAGATCTTTTCTCCTTTTTTGTGGCTTCTTTTAAGCTCTCTTTCTTTTTTTTTTTAGTTGCTTCTTTTAAGATCGCTTTCTTCTTTTTTTGTGGCTTCTTTTAAGATTCTTTTCTTTCTAAACTCTTTTTTCTTTACCCACTGTTACCGGTCACCCCTCTACAAAGGTGTGATGGTGAACTGAGGTTTGGCTGGGGTTTTTAAGCAGTCTTCACAGCTGAGCCTCATTTGCACTAATTACTGTTGGGGATTCTGGGACTTGGAGTTTTTTGCCCCAGATCCACCAGCTCTCCCATTGCAGTGTCTAGGCCCTCTGCTGGCGGTTGGCGGCACATGCACTTTCTTACAACATTAGTATATAACATGAGTCCAAACTATGTTGCAAGTAATTAAATGTCAATTTAAAGAAGGCTCTACAGAGGCTCTAGATTTTGCAGTGTAATTTTAGCGATACAAATGCTTTCAAACTATTTCAGATAATGAATACACTCTTACAATCTAGAAGCAAGACAGAGTGCACATCTGATGGCCAGCAGAGAGCAGCACTGCCATAAATGCACAATACAAATTCATTAGTATAAAAGTTGATAATCATCTTTGTATTCTAAATGAGACTGATTAAGGTATTTTTTGAATAAGGAAAAAAATCAAACAATTGTTTTAGGGGGGTTTCTGTTTAAGACAAAAAAGTAAATTTTTGTGATCTGTAAAGATTAAAAATGAAAAAGCGTGTGTGATAGTGTGTGATAACACCACGTAAGGCCTAGAATTGATGGCCATGTGTCCACATACTTTTGTTCACTACTTTTAAATGGTAAGAATAGCAACAGTTATCAAGCAAAGCATTAAGCTATGATTATATAAACAGCAAGATAATCATGTTTTTTGTATCAGTGTGTGTGTCCCAATTGCTTACTATTTACTCATTTGTTTTGAGTATAAAGTATGTAATATAGATAAAAGCGTTAAGTATACTCAATGTATATCAATGATACATATTTAGTACTGGTAAATGAGGAGCTAATCACGTCTGGAACAGTTATTAGATAAAATGTACAAATAACAATAACAATGTAAGTACAGTGCTGATGGCGGCTAGAGAAACCATTTTTTTTTTTCAAATTAGTTGTCCTCAAGATATGAGATAATCATTTCTACTTTATTAAAAACCTAAAGCAATAGTTTAATTTAATAATATTTTTTGCTACATGAAAGAGTAATATAATAATAAATATTTATAAATATTTTTATAAAAACAATAGGATTAGAAAAATATAAGATCACCTGCCTTCAGCTATACTGCATGTTTATTTGGGCCATTCCACTGAATGCGTTTTTTCCAACTGTGAAACTAATAACACATGTATTTAACTATTCAAAACATGGACTGGTTAATCTCAGTCTTTTAAGCTAAATTCCTTGATTTTGTGGGAAAAGTGTGGGATTGTGGGTTTTCTAACCATCAATAATCACAAGTAAGAAAATTGGACTGTATTGATGTGTTTGACAATTTCATATTAGCTTGTGCTTAGCTTTTAGGCCTTGTGTGCCCTAGCGTTAAATGACCCAGAGTCAGTGGCATCTTCACCAATATGACCTGTGTAAAAATGTTATGTTTGCACAGCAATAGATTTATTTTAATGCTTTGGCCTTGAGCTCTGGGTAAAGTTAGGTGATAAAGCATGTCATATGCAAGTAACAGGAGTAGTTTTATGTTTAGGAGACAAATGGTTTTCTTGCCTAGACCACTTTACTTTTTCTAACTGTGATTCCTAGAAAACCCACAAAATAATGTATTTAGCACATATCCTGCTGATGTCTGCGCTTTACAAATGGTGTGACAGACAAGCAAACGCTAAAACAGGATCAAGTGAATATCAGAGTTTATGAAGAGTGAATATGTTTAAAATAAAAATTAATCAACAGCATATTTTAGATTTAGATGCTCAGAAACGTTGTTTTTTTAGTCATATTTACATTTTTCAGACATTAAGATCCAACATTATTGAATTATGGTCGGAAATGAGTATCGGTTTAAAGTCAAATCCTGGCATTGTCTTGATGTCAAGCTCCAACAATAAGATGTAAAATTTTGTTTAGAAATTAAAGTCTGAGATCTGTCAAAACGTCTGCTTAACATCAAGCTGCATTGTAATATAGAAGTTGAATTTGGAAATGAAAAACTGGTTTATGTCAAATTCCAAAGTTTCAAGATTGGACAGTTTCTCATTCAGAATAAAGAAAGATTGTTTATCATAAACTTATATTACAGAAATAGTTTGTATACTTTGTATACTTGTATACTTTATACTTTGTAGTGCTGTTTAAAATCTTAATAGCACATTTTATTAACTATATAGTTCACTATCAGACACCCAAAATGCATCACAAAATGTAGTGTACAGACGATGTACGCTAGTATTTACAATGTATACCATAATGCAATGCCTTAGTCAGCGTGACACAAATCAAGATAGTTTGTTGTTTGGTGCTTCCTTAATCAGTTCACAATGTAGCAGATGTTACATAGTGAACAGTGAAGAAGCAGACGAGTGAACCATTCTGAACACTGTTTTGTTTATTGAAAAAAAATTTTTAACAGGTTGTTGTGGGGGACATTCTTCCTCCTCTATTTTTTACAGACTCCCCACAGTAATAAGCTGTGTTACTGCTGCCACAAAATGGATTGATAATAAAATAACTGCATATCACTGCAGGACGGATACTGTTGGATGGAAATCAGTCAGATATCTGTCAGAAACAGATTGATTAACATCAAACGTTAGAAAAAAGTTTTTCCTGTTAAATATTTGTTCAATTGAGGTTGGCAATAAAAATCAGGCTGACGTCAAAACCCAAAGTTGTCTTGATTTTAAAGCCGATGTCTGTAAGTTTTGGGATTTGGGGGGATTAGGCCCTTCTCTACTGAGAATAGGTAATTGCACTGAGCATTTGAAACAATCATTTTTAACTGGGGAGAGTGCGCAGTTGTAGCTCAGAAAACGAGCCAAAGTGTCAATAAGCAGTGTACAATTGTAGCGCAGAATATGAGCCCCTAAAGCGAAGAGAGTGTATAGTCCATAGCAAGCATAACAACATCAAGCTGACATTAAGATTCTACCACATGTTGGCTTTTGGTCACCATACCTTAAAACACAGTGTTGCAATTTTACGTCAGTTTGACATCAGGATGGAATGTTTGGGTGCCGTTGGATTTTGGTTACTAAACATCACAACACAAACAATAAAATATTAACGTATAATGAGGTTTACCCCTTGATGGGATGATCAGGATGTGATGTTTGGATTATACTGGATTTTGGTAATTTAACATTATGACTTAAAATCACGACCAACATTCAACCAGATATCAATGTCTATTGTTGTTGGTGGCCAGCTGAGAAGATAACCTGAGCAAATACAAAAATCAGTTTATAAATGATAATTTCATTTATTAGGGGAAAAAAAGCTATTCAAATCATCCTGGCCCTATGTGAAAAAGTATTTGCACCCTAAACCTAAAACTAAACTGACTGCGATCTGCAGCCTCCGGACATTACACTAGGAGTGATGAGGGGAGAAAGCGCCATCTACCCACCCAGAGAGAGCAAGACCAATTGTGTTCTCTCAGACTCTGGCTGCTGATGGAAAGCTGCACTGCCAATATTACAAATTATAGCACTCCTTCTCGTGTATTTTTGCTTAAATAATGTTTGAAAGCATAAACCTGGATATATATAAACATGCATACTCTGATCTGACTACTCTTCTTTTCTTTTCATTTTTGTTTTCACTTAACTCTTGCAGCAGCAGTCATGAAGTGGGATAAAGAAGCTGCAAAGGCTACAATCAAGCACCATGGAGCATAACACCTTACTGAGTACTGTGCAATTTTAAAATGCAGTATTTAAATGGTTCATATATAGATGACTATTTATTTCTTTTTTTCTACATCAAGATTTTGTATTTAGTTTTTTTTATTGTAACATTTTGTTGCTAGTCATGCATATCCAGTGGTAAATCTACACTAATACTTTGCAAAAACTTGCATGTCTGTTTCTCTGTGGATGCCTTTAGAACATGGATGTATTTTGGATGTGTCTTTGCTCAGTAAGATATACGACAAAGAGAAAAAGAACAAGCAGTGCTTTTAAAAGTAGTAGGTACAGTAGATGAGTAGTCTGTATTGTATGCATTTTATGTCTGCAGAGTAACAGATGACAGTGTGAGACCCAGCAAATTCAGACAGAAAAGACATTACACCATTACTCACTAGAGCTTTGTGAATAACAGAGCACTGACACAGCCTGCTTTGAAAAAAAAAATCCTGCATGTAAACACTACCCAGTTACCCAAACAAAATGACAGCTAGTACCTATTACTGGTATTATTTGCAAATATATATGTAATATATACACAGAACAGACACATATCAAAAGTCAGAAACTAGCATAGTCTAAACACAAGCAGAGCAAAACAGAACAGAGTACCAGCAGAGCTACAACACCAGGTCAAATGCGTTTATTATATGTTTTTTTAAGGACAGAATAGCCAATATTTTCTCATTTCAGGGTACATATTAATTTACATTCGCATAAAAACAGAATGATTTTACACTGATTATACAGCAATTTATTTTTTTAACAGTCAAATCATATAGAAGCAGATCATTCAGAAATAAGAAATCAAGTACACCCAAGTTACAGTACTAATTATGTAGCAAAAATCAAAAGTTAATTGTATGCATAATTTGTTCAAATATTGTGATTTGTAATTAGCTTTTTTATTCTTTGAACTGAACTTATGATTAATATTATTTGTGTTACTATTTCCGTAATTCATCATTTGTCCATACTGGACTGATTACTCCATCCCATGCTTTAGTGCGAGCTGCAACATTTGTGTAACCTTTGTCTAACAGGAATCGAGCCTGCACTCCAGGACCAATTGCCACACCTGACTTATATTCACGGATGTCGTACTTCTCAGATAAATCTTGATTTGTGATTTTCTTAAACTTAACAACATATTGGTATTCTCCATACTGTTTATTAGCATCTTTTGCGCTACTGTAGAATCCCACCCAAGAGTTGTAAAATACATTTTCCCAATCAGTAAAGGACTTCTTAATGAAGAGACGTGCACAGGCATAGCCATCTATAGTGTAAAGCTGCAGACTGGCATCATTACCTATGAGATCAGTAGGAAGAACACCATTGGCATCATTAAACTTTGGACCTGTCCAGATGACCTCATTTTTGTCAGAAGTCAGAAGTTTTACTTGAAGGCCAGAATTTAAGTAAGTGCTTGTGTCTTCGGTTCCAAAAGTTTTTCCATTGAGAGAATAATCTGTCAGTAATCGGTCATCTTTGTAAAGACCAATCTTGTTATCTTCCACTAAGCTCTCTGGTATCTCACTCCATGAGATCCTTGCGTAGCCCTTTGATGTAGATTTGACTTCTAGTTTTATGTCTCTGGGTGTCTCACATTGAAGGTTTGGGTCGACTGAACGTGGAAAACGGTAAGTTTTGCTTTTGCTATTTGAGCAGAATTGGGATAGCGAAAATTGAAGGATTCTATAATTTCTGTCATACCCTGTCTCTGTCAAAAATGGTGATAATCCACTTTCACTTCTATATAGATTATTAAGCTGTTGCGCATTGTTGTCCTGATTAGCAAGGTTTTGAATTTGCTGCAGGAGTGATGTGCTTACCCTATAGGTGTTCTCTGGGTCATATCCACTGCCTCGGTTTCTATCTCTATAGTGCTGCGTAATATAAACTTCCTCAACCCTCCGTGGATTGTTGTTCTGAACTCTAATAACAAGTCTGTCAATGTTTCTTAGTGGATTGTTTGGTGAAGTGTGGTAATCTCTTGTGACATAAGAAGGAAACATGGATCGCACTTCTACATTATTAATATTGCCGACACTATAGTACGTACTGAGGGAAGGGCATTGTGGGAAGGTACTTCTGCCGCTATTTTGATCAATTTCATAGTTTCTATAACGGTGAAAGCCAAAATCTCCTCGATTTGGGTTCTGATGTAAAAGGTTAACATTGTTATTATCAATTTCAATATTGTTTGCAAACCAGTGCAGGAGCAAGAGGCCATGTCTGGGATATTGTCTGCCAAACTGGGTGTTTTGTAGATCCTGTATTTTAGTCAGGTTGTTGATGGAAGTTACACTGGACAAGACCAGGCACAGAGTGAAGCAACACAGGAGCGCTCCCGTCTTCATCCTTAAGCCTGAAAAACAAGAATTGGATTTGGCTTTGCATTAGTGCAAGATAAGCTTCAACACAGTGCAAGCATCCCCCATACTATAAACAGTATATAGACATGACTGAAAGATTAGCTGTGTGATTGACACTTGGATCACTGACAGAACCCTTCCCTCTCCTCAATTATTAGAGGGCTATCAGTCAACTTTTGTTAAATAAATGCATGCTATTTTACTGTTTGATTATTTTCACGATTGCTACAGACTCAGCAGTACAAAACATGCGAATAGACAAACTTTGCCTACCCCACAACAATTCACAGAAGGCATTTGCCATGTGTTTGCAACAATCACAGACCATACATTAAGGGTTTAGTTCTCAGATAAAAAGGATAGATTAAGGGTTTAGTTCTCAGATATAAAGGATAGATTAAGGGTTTAGTTCTCAGATAAAAAGGATAGATTAAGGCTTTAGTTCTCAGATATAAAGGATAGATTAAGGCTTTAGTTCTCAGATATAAAGGATAGATTAAGGGTTTAGTTCTCAGATAAAAAGGATAGATTAAGGCTTTAGTTCTCAGATATAAAGGATAGATTAGGAGTTTAGTTCTCAGATATAAAGGATAGATTAAGGCTTTAGTTCTCAGATAAAAAGGATAGATTAAGGCTTTAGTTCTCAGATATAAAGGATAGATTAAGGGTTTAGTTCTCAGATATAAAGGATAGATTAAGGGTTTAGTTCTCAGATATAAAGGATAGATTAAGGGTTTAGTTCTCAGATATAAAGGATAGATTAAGGGTTTAGTTCTCAGATGTAAAGGAGAGATTAAGGGTTTAGTTCTCAGATATAAAGGATAGATTAAGGCTTTAGTTCTCAGATATAAAGGATAGATTAAGGCTTTAGTTCTCAGATATAAAGGATAGATTAAGGGTTCAGTTCTCAGATATAAAGGATAGATTAAGGATTTAGTTCTTAGATATAAAGGATAGATTAAGGGTTTAGTTCTCAGATATAAAGAATAGATTAAGGGTTTAGTTCTCAGATGTAAAGGATAGATTAAGGCTTTAGTTTTCAGATATAAAGAATAGATTAAGGCTTTAGTTCTCAGATGTAAAGGAGAGATTAAGGGTTTAGTTCTCAGATATAAAGGATAGATTAAGGCTTTAGTTCTCAGATGTAAAGGAGAGATTAAGGGTTTAGTTCTCAGATATAAAGGATAGATTAAGGCTTTAGTTCTCAGATATAAAGGATAGATTAAGGCTTTAGTTCTCAGATATAAAGGATAGATTAGGAGTTTAGTTCTCAGATATAAAGGATAGATTAGGAGTTTAGTTCTCAGATATAAAGGATAGATTAGGAGTTTAGTTCTCAGATATAAAGGATAGATTAGGAGTTTAGTTCTCAGATATAAAGGATAGATTAGGAGTTTAGTTCTCAGATATAAAGGATAGATTAAGGCTTTAGTTTTCAGATATAAAGAATAGATTAAGGGTTTAGTTCTCAGATATAAAGGATAGAATAAGGCTTTAGTTCTCAGATATAAAGGATAGATTAAGGCTTTAGTTCTCAGATGTAAAAGAGAGATTAAGGCTTTAGTTCTCAGATATAAAGGATAGATTAAGGCTTTAGTTCTCAGATGTAAAGGAGAGATTAAGGGTTTAGTTCTCAGATATAAAGGATAGATTAAGGCTTTAGTTCTCAGATGTAAAGGAGAGATTAAGGGTTTAGTTCTCAGATATAAAGGATAGATTAAGGCTTTAGTTCTCAGATATAAAGAATGGATTAGGGGTTTAGTTATCGTTATATAAAATGCAAATATACATAAACACATTTAATATGTATCATCTGTATCTATATATAACACATTTACAAGCATACATCCATATATCCGTAGATAATTATATACACACAAAATAATAATAATAATAAAAAGTGACCTACACACATGAAAAGTTGACCTGTATTGTTCCTGACTGTGGACGATACTAAATTAATAATACCCTAGACTAGTTAAACATCACTTAAACTTGTTTGGCCATATATATGTATAAGGAAATTACAGCAGGATGTATCAGACTAGGGGTATACTATCAAAATAATTCCACAAAAGGAGCCCAGGTTTTAATAAATTTAGCATGGTTGCCAATCACATCCTTATCTACCAAATAGAATACCAAATCAACTGGCCTTATCAACAGTGCCTTAGAGTACAATCTACTCTGCAGTACATATCAAGTATACTTTAGTATACATCACATAAAGGTTTCATATACTTGTCAATATAAGCCAAGTATACCACTTTACCAGAGAAACTTAACTTTATATAACACTGTGAGGATAAACATGTTATACAAGCTAATTGTGTACTGTAATTACAATTTACAATTTACATTTTAAGGTAAAACTTTAATGTTTTATTGCTCATTATTAAGTAGTATAGGCTTGTGGAGGTAAAGCAAAGCTGTTAATGACTGCATCTACCTTAGTGATGTTGGTCTTGCAGGTCAAAATGATGCTGTAAAGCCTGTTTGGAAAAGGACAGAAGTGTCTTAGGTTGAGACCTAAACATTAAGCTTCCACCTACAAATGGCAAATAATGCATTTCTGAGTGATTTTCTGATACTCACTTAGCTGCGATGCTTGAGTTTTACACAGGTCAGTTGAGAGGTCTGTTGGTCCGAGTGGTTCTCAAAAGTGCGATCAGTCCTTTTTATACATAATCTTGTGAAAAAGTTTAGGTTCCTCTTTGTAGTCACTTCCTTTTTTTGTAGAATATTGCTCAAACCCAGCATCAGCTCTTCCAGTCATGTGCCACTGCGTCTTACGAACTCTCTGTCATACAAATTAGTCTCATTGTTTTCACCTGGGCTTCCCTGTCTAAGTACCCCTCATTTCCTGCTCTGTGTACCCGGTATTGAATCTGGTCTCTAGCTCTTCTACCTCACGTTCTCTCTATCTTCTCTGCCTTTCGTGTATGACCACTGCTTGTTTGTTTACTGACTACTGCTTTATCTTAGCCCCTCTGTTAGTTATTGTGTTCTGGTTTAGACTGTTGCCTGCTTTTGGACTCTGCTCTCTATCTTGCCCATGGTTAGTGTTTTTATTCCTCTGTGTATGACCTTTGGCTTCATCTACTCTGGTATTGTTTGTTTATGCTACCTTACTGTTGTTGGGTACACATGTGCTTGATTTACCCTGTAGTAATGTTACTCTCTTCAATAAATTATCTGATTTTAATCTGCACGTGTCTCACCCATGTCTGGCTTTCGTGACAGAATACCGGGCCGACATGGAGACAACAGATTCTGAGGCTCTGTTATCTGGTTTGTGTAAGCATGACCTAGTTCAGGCAGCACCAGCAGACACTGATAGGCCTCAACCTTAGTGTAGTTGAGCTAGCTAATCAGCAGAGCTCTCATAGCTCTCAGCTAGCCAAGATTAGCGCAGGTTTACAGTCTCTTGCTGCTAATATTCAGTCTTATCTGCAGGCTATACCAGCTACAAGTTCACCAGTATCTCCCAGCACAGTATTTCCCATGTGTAAGCCTAAAAGGAAATCCTGATAAGTGTGGTGTTTTTTTGCTACAATGCTCTGTTTACTTCAGTAACTCCCAGCCTAGCACTGATCAAGCTAAGATAGCTTTTATTATTTCATGTCTTTCTGGTAAGGCATTGGAATGGGCTACTGCTCTTTCCTATTCTGACTTTTTGGTTCAGTTCCAGTTGGTTTTTGATTACACACATGCTGGGTTAGCTAGTGGTGACCGTGTACTCTCTCTTAGCCAAGGCACTAGCTCAGTAGCAGAGTTTGCTCTTAAGTTTTGCACTATTGCAGCTAGTACTGGGTGGAATGAGGCAGCTTTACTCACTGTTTTGGAAGGGTCTCATTGTCAAGGTCCGCTCTGAACTAGCTTGTCGTGATGATAATCTTAGGCTTGACCAGTTTATTCTCTTACTATCTAGATAAACAAGATGTTATCCCGTTCTCCCCGTGGTTCCTCCATTTCCTCTCATACGCTTAGTAGTAGAACTCAAGTTAGCCCTGAGTCTCTTGCTGAAGCCATATGTTGTAACACCACCTGCCTCTTGCTGGAGGAGTGCCAGCACCGGTTCCACTGACATTATGATTGTTCTATTAACCTTACAATGCCTATATAATGGACCTAGCCCATTAACTCATGGTAATCATGTCCACCAGGTTCTCCGCATGCTACAGGATAACCATCTATATGCCAAAGCAGAAAAATGCGAATTACATGTTGAAAGAATCTTTTTCCTTGGTTATGTGATCAGTAATTCTGGCGTCCATATGAGTAACAAAAAGGCCCACTCCCACTACTGTGAAAGAGTTTCAGAGGTTTCTAGGTTTCGTGAACTTCGACTTCATTTGCAATTTTAGCTCCCTAGCCACTCCTCTCACTTTCCTGTTAAAGGGATTCCCTAAAAGTTTAAATTGGACAGATGCTGCTCAGTGTGCTTTTGACACACTCAAGGTGCGTTCACTTCAGCTCCCATTCTTAAACATCCCAATCCCGATTTACCGTTCGTTGTTGAGGTTGATGCTTCCGAGTCAGGGGTTGGGGCTGTATTATCGCAATGTTCTGGTACTCTGTGTAGGTTGTTTCCTGTGGCTTTCTTGTCCCACAAATTATCTCCTCCTGTGATAGGGAGTTGTTAGCCATTATACTGCCATTAGTAGAGTGGCGGCACTGGCTAGAAGGTGCCTCCCATGTCTCTCATTTGTTCTTACCAATCATAAGAATCTCGAGCATCTTAAGTCCGCGAAAGGTCTTAACTCACGTCAAGTCTCTGTTCTTCTCGCATTTTAAATTGTCGTTTTGTCCTGGTCATCTCAATACCAAGGCTGATGCCTCGTCTTGCGTCTTCTCTGAGGAGGGGGAGAAGGTGTCTACTCCTGAATGCATTCTACCTCAATCTGTTGCTGTTGCTATTCAGTGGGAGTTTGATTAACATATTCAAAAGGCAGCTGTTCACCAACCTCCACTGGAGGTACAATCATTTCCATGTAAATGTTTTATCTGATAAATAGCCAAAAACAGCTTTTAGCCAATAACTGTGAGGAAACTAATAGTGAAATACATAGTTTTCTTTCTTAATAAAATAGGAACACCTAAAAGTTTCCAAAAAGATACCACTGTTCATTACTGCAAAGAATGTGCAAAATAATATGTGGTTATTTTCTTTCAGCCTGGCTGGTCAGCAAGGTATTATATTTATATGCACTTTTTGTTCTTTAAAAACAGGGAAATGTTTCTATATTTTGTAATTTTAAAGTTTCCTGCAGTGGATTGTTCCCATGATGTTCTGGTGTTTGTTTGTATGTCATAAGAAAGAAAATATGTGTTAAGTATTGCTAAACTAAGCTGAGGCATGAGATTATAGGGGCATGACAGTAAAGGGTACCTCTACATTAGAGGCTCAGAATATTAGAGGCTCTTTTCACAGAATTAACTAGGCATCCTGGACTTAAAGCCTAAGCACCACCTAAAGGACCTCCCTAAAGTTTTCACACTATTCCAAAAATCTAAATTCCTGACATTTTTGTCAAACAACATGCACACAAATATAACGTAAACCTAACACATATCTAGGTGAGCTAGCCAGGAGTCTAGTCAGCTTACCTAGGTTAGCTAACTCACGCTAAATAAGTAAATAAGGAATGTTAGATACTTTGCAATGAGCTATCCAATACACCTGCTAACTAGTGTAGTTTAGATTGTGAAAGTCAAATTTATAAACAACTTTATAAATCTCTATAATCCAAATCCTGAACAAGTTTTAGCCTAGAAGCCACCGAGATTCACAATTCTGCTTTTCCAGCTAAAGGGGAGGATGGCTCTGAGCATGGTGCATAATTAGCTATATTACTAACCAGCAATGCTAATAATGCCAGCGAAAATGGGTAAAATAATTGAAGTGACCCTGTTTACTTCCATGACCACGTCTGGCCCTATTTTAGTGATCTATAGCGCACTAGGTAATTGAGCTGTGTTCGTGGGATTTAGGGGCGTGTCCTGTGTCTTTGTCATGTGAGGGTGAAAAATACATTGGGCCCTAATTTAGCGATCTATAGCACACTAGGAAATTGTGCTTTGCGCAGCTGGATTGTGTTCTGTGTCTTTGGTATCATAAGGACGTGAAAAATACGTCTTGCGCAACTCCAATGGCGCAAAAGGCGTGTACAAATTCTCATAATTATTCATGGGTGTGCTTAACGTGAAATAAACCAGTCAGTGGGCCCTATTTTAAAGATCCTTAGCGCACTAGGTAATTGCGCTTTGCGCAGTTGGATTTAGGGGCGTGTCCTGTGTCTTTGGTATCATAAGGGAGCGAAAAATACTCATTTACAATGCCGCTGAGCACAGTTTAAAAAGGGATTTAAAAAAAAACAACAACAACAAAAAAACTGAAATAAAAACTGACATTTACTATAGACAAATAAAATATATAAGTAAAAAAGGAAACATAGGACATTTTAAAAAGATCATTAAAATTGACAGCAAAGAATTGTGTATTGTATGAAGAAAAAACTAACTAATTTGATCAATAAAAAATATATATATATATTTTTAAAAGTTTTAGTTTCAGTTCAGTTTCAAATAATTAAAACAGCTCACCAAAACCTCAACCTATCCTTTATATTTGACAATATTTGATTAACTTTACAGGTCCTCACTCATCTTAATTTATTTAATTAAGCTGAGTTTTATATTATTTGTAGCTTCGATCTGAATTCAGCTCCGCGTTGCGAACAAGTCAGTCTGTGCAATGGCGCTGCACCAAGCTCCTACTCCTTTTAGAGTGCTGGAGGTGATTTTAATCAATTAATTCATATATTTTATATTTTAATAAATGTGCCCTGGTGATTTTTAGTTAAATAATAGCAAGGTAAAATAAAATAAATTTATGTTCAGTCCAAGTGCTTCTCTCTTTATTTGTTTATTTCCTAAACTGCAGGGTTTGAAAAGAAAGATTGAGAATGAGCATTAAGCTGCAGTGTTATACATTTGTTTTATGTCAAATTCCAAGGCAATCGGCAGACCTTCAGCAAATCCAACACAATGCCTCAGACAAACAGTCAAAAATATGCAAACTGCTTCTACACTCGAAGGTGAGATGGAGGGCAAAACAGAATTTAGAGGCCTATTTGATGCTAAAAAGGGGCCATTCGGCCGGATGAATCAGCATAATATTAAAAGTGCCGGTTTAATTGTCCTTATTGACCAACGCCTCATGACCCGCGACGGCATTGAACCGAATAGTGTTGTCGACCCAGGCGTAACACAAACAAGCCTTGAGCGGATTATGTTAGTTCACGCTAGCAACAATGTCAAAATTGGGGGAAAACATGTAAAAAATCAAGCGCTTCTCACCAGAGTACCTGCGAGTAGTGACTCCGAGAGAGTTAACACAAAAAGGAACAAAGGGGAATCTAAAGGGACCCACCAGACAATCTTTACGCAGTTCCTGAGCTAACAGGGTAGAGATGACGCCAGTCTCAGCCAACGCGGACTGCAGGTTTTTAGACACGTAAAAGGAGGTAAGAAGAGAAAGAGGACCAAAAAACCCTGAGAGAGCCCAGGTAGCAATTAATCAACAAAACACTGATCAGAATGAGAGTACAGAAAAGAACACAGGACAGATACATGAAGAGGGGAAGAGGGGAGGCCAGCTAAAAGTTCTTGGAGTGAGGGGCGCTCACTTTGCGTGCAGGGTTAATGCGCTGGGAGAAAACCAACTTCGGGAGACCTGCAGAAACTACAGATATGGAGAAATTAAAATTACAATTAGGAAAGGACCATTCAGACTTATTGAAGTTACTGCGTATAATGTTCCCTGGTGTGCAATAAGCAGGTGCCCATATACATTGCGCATGGCCTTACAGTTTTAGCACGTGGACAGCGGCCACTGCACTGATCATGGGGCATAGCGTAGACGCGTGAACATGAGCCAAAAATGCCTTTTCATTATACAGAGTACCCCTATAATGCTGAATAAAATCCTCCATCATGGCCAAATACAGGTCCAGTTACAGTCCTGCACAAAACCTCTCTGAAAACCCTGAAGGCAATAACAAAGTCCCCAAGGACTGGTTCCTCTGGAGCCTTCGATCAGAAGTGTGGAGAAAAAACAAAATGTCACCACAGTCAACCATCTGGCAATCAAAGGCAGGAAGAGGGAGCAGCAGGGATGCCAAATTAACATACTTACCCTGAAGGATGACAGCGAACAATTGTGGGGACATAATTGTGGGTATAACAAACAGCCTCTGACATCGCACAGTGGCTTCGTTCGTCGTGTTGTGCACATGGAAGCTGGGTGAACTCCACAGCCAAAGAAACTACGTGACAACGCTGTTGCAGTTGCGGGGTGTACGAGACAGGCAGTGCGAAACTGCAGAAAGTATGCCAGCTCGAAAGCTTGTGAAAGCCCGCTCGACTTTGTACAGTGCTCACGAACTTAGTTTCGCTGGAAGTGTGCAGAAGCCTTCCGAAGGCTTCCAAATCGGACACTTGAGATGGAGAAAAACTGGACAGAGACATAGTCACAAGGTCAAAACAATGACACAAGGAGAACAAGCCTTCAGCGTCTGAAAGGCATAAAATGTACTTAATAAGTGTTCGTTATTTAAAGGCCGAAAGGAGCAGCTTGCTGGATAGGTAATTAGGTGATGTCACATTGGAGTCTATAGCAGAACTTATGCTGGGCTTTCATTTCTGTCAGGCTTCCACAGCAAACTTGCTCATCCATTTTCTTTGGACCTTACTTTGTTCACTGGTTTGCAGTCATGTTGGAACAGCAAGAGGGGCATCCAACTGTTCTCACAAAGTTGGAAGCATGAAATTGTCCAAAATCTCTTGGTATGCTGAAGCATTAAGAGGTCCTATCACTGGAACTAAGAGGCCAGCTCCTATAAATAAGGCAACATCATAACCCCCCCTACACCAAACTTTACACTTAGCACAATGCAGTCAAACACAAACACCTGGCAACAAACCCAGACTCATCCCTTGGATTGCCAGGTAGAAAAGCTTGTTTCGTCTTTACAGAGAACATTAATTTACTGTTGAGTCCAGTAGTAGTGTGCTTCACACCAATGCATCCATCAACCAGTTGTTCGCTGTGTCTGAACAGACCAACAGAAATGCTGCAAATTTACTTAATAAACTCTTTTTACACTGACTTTCTTTGAAGATTTCTTCCTTTTCCTGTAAAGCTGCTGTTTTTCAGATAGAAGATATGATAAATAAAATGATATCTAATAAGTTGATCTGAATTAACTGGGCACCCTGAACTTAAGCCTTGTATGTATGCCAGTAGCATCTGCACCAATATGACCTGTTCCGGTTTTTACTTGTGTTTCTGAGCCGAGTTCCTTTTGCTAGGTACTTGTTTCCATGTTGCTGTTTTTTCATTTCCCAATTCTTGCCTAGACCACTTTACTTCTTCTAACTGTGATTTCTAGAAAAACCACAAAATAATGTATTTAGCACATATCCTGCTGATGTCTGCGCTTTACAAATGGTGTGACAGACAAGCAAACGCCACAACAATTGAATATCAGAGTTTATGAAGACCTGCAGAAACTACAGATATGGAGAAATTAAAATTACAATTAGGAAAGGACCATTCAGACTTATTGAAGTTACTGCGTATAATGTTCCCTGGTGTGCAATAAGCAGGTGCCCATATACATTGCGCATGGCCTTACAGTTTTAGCACGTGGACAGCGGCCACTGCACTGATCATGGGGCATAGCGTAGACGCGTGACCATGAGAATCGCAAACAGAGCACAACTGAGTAAGATGGCCACCAAAGTGGCGGACCAGCAGTTTGGAATTCACAACGGACCAGTCCAGCTGAGATTTATAGATTGCAATGAAAGATGCAGATTTTGCCAAAAATGCCTTTTCATTAAACAGAGTACCCCTATAATGCTGACTAAAATCCTCCATCATGGCATAAAATGTACTTAACCCTTGTGTGGTGTTCGGGTCTGTGGGACCCATTTAAATTTTTTATCAAAGGAAAAATTACACAATTAAATATTATTTCTAACTCAAACTTATTGGCTTTGGGTCATTTTCTGTGAAGAACATATATCAGAACACATTTTTGATGAACACACACTGTACACCCCCCTACACATTTATATTACATACAGGATGTTCGGGTCTACTGGACCCGGGGCTAATAAAGGAGTGTAATCTGTTCTCCTCCTGTCTGGGTGTGTAGTTTGTGTGTGTTTTGTTTCTACCCCTGTCGTTCCTGTACAAGGTTGTAATATTGTTGTAGAATTCAATGGATACCTGTCAGAAATTGAATGCTCTTTTGCCCAAAAAATGAGCCACCATGCATAGCTGCCCAACGTGATAAGAATGCGACTAGGGTTGGTGGATGGCAGTTTCTCCGGTACAGGACATCAAGTCTTTTTTTGAGCTTTTTATCCCAGATTCCATCCAAAACATTATTCTGAATTGCACTTATTTAGAGGAAAGGCCTGTTTTTAGAGAAAAATGGAACGAAGATGGTCCTATTCCATTTACAGGTTTACATTTTAGCCAGATGGAGTCCCTGAGAAAAAGTCAAGGAATGAGAGTTGTCCTGGACATGACTCACATGCAAAACTTTTTGTACATCGCACAAGCTGAGACAGGAGCTCCTAAAAAAAGTTGACCTTCTTCCCCAACTGCTGAATATAAAGAACAGGCCTGTCAATTCTTCCAAGTTTGTGTACATAGCCAACACTTCCCTGGTATCCTATGTGGTACTTATGAGTACACTGCACAGAAATGTGTGAATCTGCAGCCAGGAGCATCAAAAACCAGAGATCATCCTGGGTTATAATGCCACAAAAGGAGGGGTGGACAAAATAACCAAAGAAAACACTATATATACCTACATCAAGTACAAGAAGGACAAATTCAACACACTCAGAGTAAAATTCTGCCCCTCATGTGTTGTGTAGTCTTGTATGTAAAGCAATGTGTTCAGTGGGTATGGTGTGTTGTGTAGACTGACATGGTTACTTTATATTCAGCTTGTGTAAAAGTTCAAATGAAGTTCAAATAAATTAAAATTAGTTGAGAAAAACATTGCTTCATTTGTAAATTTAAAAATTAAAATTTTTATCCACTCATACCTTTATTTTAATTCATTTTCTTTTCCATTTTATTAAAAAAACTAACAAAAAACAAGTAGCACTGTTTAAAACAAATGTAACATAAGAAAGGTAAAGGGCAAATATTAACCATATAAGCTGTTTATATTGCCTGTAATTTAAGTGAAGCAAGCATCTTTTAAGTATTTTAATGTAGAATCGCATAATTTTGCAAAATTTAAAACATTAAAATGCAGCAGGTCCACCAGACCCATGAACACTGTCTGAGTAACAACAATATGAACACCATACAAGGGTTAATAAGTGTTCGTTATTTAAAGGCCGAAAGGAGCAGCTTGCTGGATAGGTAATTAGGTGATGTCACATTGGAGTCTATAGCAGAACTTATGCTGGGCTTTCATTTCTGTCAGGCTTCCACAGCAAACTTGCTCATCCATTTTCTTTGGACCTTACTTTGTTCACTGGTTTGCAGTCATGTTGGAATAGCAAGAGGGGCATCCAACTGTTCTCACAAAGTTGGAAGCATGAAATTGTCCAAAATCTCTTGGTATGCTGAAGCATTAAGAGGTCCTATCACTGGAACTAAGAGGCCAGCTCCTATAAATAAGGCAACATCATAACCCCCCCTACACCAAACTTTACACTTAGCACAATGCAGTCAAACACAAACACCTGGCAACAAACCCAGACTCATCCCTTGGATTGCCAGGTAGAAAAGCTTGTTTCGTCTTTACAGAGAACATTAATTTACTGTTGAGTCCAGTAGTAGTGTGCTTCACACCAATGCATCCATCAACCAGTTGTTCGCTGTGTCTGAACAGACCAACAGAAATGCTGCAAATTTACTTAATAAACTCTTTTTACACTGACTTTCTTTGAAGATTTCTTCCTTTTCCTGTAAAGCTGCTGTTTTTCAGATAGAAGATATGATAAATAAAATGATATCTAATAAGTTGATCTGAATTAACTGGGCACCCTGAACTTAAGCCTTGTATGTATGCCAGTAGCATCTGCACCAATATGACCTGTTCCGGTTTTTACTTGTGTTTCTGAGCCGAGTTCCTTTTGCTAGGTACTTGTTTCCATGTTGCTGTTTTTTCATTTCCCAATTCTTGCCTAGACCACTTTACTTCTTCTAACTGTGATTTCTAGAAAAACCACAAAATAATGTATTTAGCACATATCCTGCTGATGTCTGCGCTTTACAAATGGTGTGACAGACAAGCAAACGCCACAACAATTGAATATCAGAGTTTATGAAGACCTGCAGAAACTACAGATATGGAGAAATTAAAATTACAATTAGGAAAGGACCATTCAGACTTATTGAAGTTACTGCGTATAATGTTCCCTGGTGTGCAATAAGCAGGTGCCCATATACATTGCGCATGGCCTTACAGTTTTAGCACGTGGACAGCGGCCACTGCACTGATCATGGGGCATAGCGTAGACGCGTGACCATGAGAATCGCAAACAGAGCACAACTGAGTAAGATGGCCACCAAAGTGGCGGACCAGCAGTTTGGAATTCACAACGGACCAGTCCAGCTGAGATTTATAGATTGCAATGAAAGATGCAGATTTTGCCAAAAATGCCTTTTCATTAAACAGAGTACCCCTATAATGCTGACTAAAATCCTCCATCATGGCATAAAATGTACTTAACCCTTGTGTGGTGTTCGGGTCTGTGGGACCCATTTAAATTTTTTATCAAAGGAAAAATTACACAATTAAATATTATTTCTAACTCAAACTTATTGGCTTTGGGTCATTTTCTGTGAAGAACATATATCAGAACACATTTTTGATGAACACACACTGTACACCCCCCTACACATTTATATTACATACAGGATGTTCGGGTCTACTGGACCCGGGGCTAATAAAGGAGTGTAATCTGTTCTCCTCCTGTCTGGGTGTGTAGTTTGTGTGTGTTTTGTTTCTACCCCTGTCGTTCCTGTACAAGGTTGTAATATTGTTGTAGAATTCAATGGATACCTGTCAGAAATTGAATGCTCTTTTGCCCAAAAAATGAGCCACCATGCATAGCTGCCCAACGTGATAAGAATGCGACTAGGGTTGGTGGATGGCAGTTTCTCCGGTACAGGACATCAAGTCTTTTTTTGAGCTTTTTATCCCAGATTCCATCCAAAACATTATTCTGAATTGCACTTATTTAGAGGAAAGGCCTGTTTTTAGAGAAAAATGGAACGAAGATGGTCCTATTCCATTTACAGGTTTACATTTTAGCCAGATGGAGTCCCTGAGAAAAAGTCAAGGAATGAGAGTTGTCCTGGACATGACTCACATGCAAAACTTTTTGTACATCGCACAAGCTGAGACAGGAGCTCCTAAAAAAAGTTGACCTTCTTCCCCAACTGCTGAATATAAAGAACAGGCCTGTCAATTCTTCCAAGTTTGTGTACATAGCCAACACTTCCCTGGTATCCTATGTGGTACTTATGAGTACACTGCACAGAAATGTGTGAATCTGCAGCCAGGAGCATCAAAAACCAGAGATCATCCTGGGTTATAATGCCACAAAAGGAGGGGTGGACAAAATAACCAAAGAAAACACTATATATACCTACATCAAGTACAAGAAGGACAAATTCAACACACTCAGAGTAAAATTCTGCCCCTCATGTGTTGTGTAGTCTTGTATGTAAAGCAATGTGTTCAGTGGGTATGGTGTGTTGTGTAGACTGACATGGTTACTTTATATTCAGCTTGTGTAAAAGTTCAAATGAAGTTCAAATAAATTAAAATTAGTTGAGAAAAACATTGCTTCATTTGTAAATTTAAAAATTAAAATTTTTATCCACTCATACCTTTATTTTAATTCATTTTCTTTTCCATTTTATTAAAAAAACTAACAAAAAACAAGTAGCACTGTTTAAAACAAATGTAACATAAGAAAGGTAAAGGGCAAATATTAACCATATAAGCTGTTTATATTGCCTGTAATTTAAGTGAAGCAAGCATCTTTTAAGTATTTTAATGTAGAATCGCATAATTTTGCAAAATTTAAAACATTAAAATGCAGCAGGTCCACCAGACCCATGAACACTGTCTGAGTAACAACAATATGAACACCATACAAGGGTTAATAAGTGTTCGTTATTTAAAGGCCGAAAGGAGCAGCTTGCTGGATAGGTAATTAGGTGATGTCACATTGGAGTCTATAGCAGAACTTATGCTGGGCTTTCATTTCTGTCAGGCTTCCACAGCAAACTTGCTCATCCATTTTCTTTGGACCTTACTTTGTTCACTGGTTTGCAGTCATGTTGGAATAGCAAGAGGGGCATCCAACTGTTCTCACAAAGTTGGAAGCATGAAATTGTCCAAAATCTCTTGGTATGCTGAAGCATTAAGAGGTCCTATCACTGGAACTAAGAGGCCAGCTCCTATAAATAAGGCAACATCATAACCCCCCCTACACCAAACTTTACACTTAGCACAATGCAGTCAAACACAAACACCTGGCAACAAACCCAGACTCATCCCTTGGATTGCCAGGTAGAAAAGCTTGTTTCGTCTTTACAGAGAACATTAATTTACTGTTGAGTCCAGTAGTAGTGTGCTTCACACCAATGCATCCATCAACCAGTTGTTCGCTGTGTCTGAACAGACCAACAGAAATGCTGCAAATTTACTTAATAAACTCTTTTTACACTGACTTTCTTTGAAGATTTCTTCCTTTTCCTGTAAAGCTGCTGTTTTTCAGATAGAAGATATGATAAATAAAATGATATCTAATAAGTTGATCTGAATTAACTGGGCACCCTGAACTTAAGCCTTGTATGTATGCCAGTAGCATCTGCACCAATATGACCTGTTCCGGTTTTTACTTGTGTTTCTGAGCCGAGTTCCTTTTGCTAGGTACTTGTTTCCATGTTGCTGTTTTTTCATTTCCCAATTCTTGCCTAGACCACTTTACTTCTTCTAACTGTGATTTCTAGAAAAACCACAAAATAATGTATTTAGCACATATCCTGCTGATGTCTGCGCTTTACAAATGGTGTGACAGACAAGCAAACGCTAAAACAAGTGAAAGTAGTATTAGAAGCTGCTGACAATCCAGAGCCGGGACCAGGCCGCAGACAGAGAGGCTTAACCAACCGTCTGCGAGCTGCAAAGAGACATTACCAAGATACCAGTATATTCAGACTGTGTCTGTCCCCCGAGTCAAACAAAAACATCAAAAAACTCAAACAGTAAATCTAAATAACTTATCCTATATTAAAAAATCGTATCTAGACTGTAGTACTAACACTTCAAGCCTAAAGATTGGTTTACTTAATATCAGATCTCTAAATTCAAAAGCAGTTATAGTGAGTGAAATGATAACTGATCAGAACTTCGATGTTCTGTGCCTGACAGACACCTGGATTAGGCCAAATGAATATGTAGCATTAAATGAAGCCGCCCCTGCAGGCTATAACTATATACACAATCCGAGATCTGATAGAGGAGGTGGGGTCTGCATACTTTTCCAAAGTACCTTAGTTAGCAATCAGAAACACTATGATAATTGTACTTCTTTTGAGCTTCTTTACACCAGTATAATCAATCCAGTTACAAAAAAGAATGCATTTTCTTTAATTAATATCTACAGACCACCAGGGCCCTATTTAGAATTTTTAAAAGAATTTAGTGATTTTGTCACAGACTTAGCAGTATGTAGTAATAAAGCGATTATAGTAGGACACTTCAACATTGTTTTCGAAAAGTTGGATGATCCATTAAAAAAGGCATTCACATCAATTTAAGACTCAGTTGGTATTATTCAAAATATAACAGGACCTACTCATTACTGTAATCATACTCTGGATTTAGTTTTGACCCTGGGTGTGAGCATAGATAACCCGAATATTCGTTCTCAATGTCATGTCTGGTGCTGAAAGCATGTCTGAGTCTCCCACATTCAGCTCTATCTGCGATTCCCACAGTAACAACTACAATACCCAGAATGCACCACTCCATGACACAACACACAGTCCTGATCACATGACACATCACATGACACCACCAGGAAGCCCCGAGTACTGATTACTCAGAGTATTTAAGGACCATGCTCACGCTCACACCTCGCCGAGTATCTGTTTGGTAATTCCTACAATACAAAGCGTTTCTCTTGCCCTTGTCTTTATCCGTGTATGATCTTGTTTTTGTTTTCTACCGACGTTGATTTTTGCCTGCTCCCTTGTGTTGGATATCCGTGTATGACCTGGACTGTTTCTACTACTTTGGATTTTTGCCTACCCTGTTATACTGCCTACCCGTGTATGAACTCTGGACTGTCTTCCGTTTATGGTATGGTTTCCCTACACTGTGTATTATTGGTACTGACCCTGTTTCCGTTGACTACCCCTGTCTGCTCTATAACTTTTAATAAAGTTATTTTATTGTATCTGCACCAGTCTCATTCCTGTCTGGCCCTGACACTCAAACCTCCGCAATTTCAGATCATTACCTTATTTCATTTTAATTACATCTTGGTCATAATATATGTACATCCCCTAGCTACTCTGTAAAACGTTCAATTACGCCTTTTACAGCCCAACAATTTACCGACAAGCTTCCCGATTTATCAACTATAATGTACTCTCCTGTAGACCCAGTAGAACTAGACAAACTAACCGAAGGTTTAGAAAATACCTTTCGCTCCACCTTAGATGTTGTAGCACCCCTTAAACATAAAATAGAGAGACAAAAAAAGCTCGCACCATGGTACAATGATCAAACTCGTACCTTAAAGCAGTTAGTACGAAATTTAGAGCGTAAATATCGATCAACTAAACTGGAAGTGTTTCACGCTGCATGGAAAGACAGTCTTATTAAATATAGAAAAGAACTAAATAAAGCCCGCTCAGCGTATCTGGCCTCACAGATCGAGATTAATAAAAATAATCCTAGAGTTCTCTTTAGTGTTATTTCCAAATTATCTAAAAACCAGGCAGGTACTGAACCTCAGATTCCAGCCATTCACACCAGCAATGATTTTATTGACTTCTTCGATAGTAAAATTGAAAACATTTGGGATAAAATTAAACAGATAAATATTACATCCTCTCTGTCATCTGGTCTGGCTGATCTAGAACAAAATTCTGTTACTGAAGTTAGGTTGGAAGTCTTTAACCCACTTCCACAGCTAGAACTAGAGAAAATTATCTCCTCTTCAAACAGCACAACCTGCACACTTGATGCTGTTCCCACAAAATTATTAAAACAGGTACTGCCAGATATAATTAAACCTCTGCTAATGATAGTAAACTCATCACTCACCCTGGGCCATGTACCCAAAGCCTTTAAAACAGCTGTAATTAAACATCTGATCAAGAAACCAAATCTTGATCCTAGTGTACTGTCTAACTATAGACCTATTTCAAACTTACTGTTTATTTCTAAGATTTTAGAAAAAGCTGTGGCCCAACAACTTTGCTCTTACCTGCAAAGAAACCATCTATGAAAAATTTCAATCTGGATTTAGGCCTCATCACAGCACTGAGACAGCTTTAGTTAAAATAACAAACGATCTACTTATAGCCGCCGACCAAGGCTGTGTTTCCCTACTGGTACTTCTCGATCTGAGCGCAGCCTTTGATACAATAGATCATACTATCCTTTTAGAAAGATAAGAGAACATGGTCGGTGTAACCGGAACTGCCTTATCATGGTTTAAATCATACTTAACCGATCGCTATCAGTTTGTGAGGTTAAATGATATGTATTCCAGTTATACTAAGGTAAGATATGGAATTCCACAAGGCTCTATATTAGGACCGTTATTATTTACTTTATATATGCTCCCACTGGGCAAAGTTATTAGAAAACATGATGTGAATTTTCATTGTTATGCGGATGACACTCAGCTCTTCATATGAGCCAAACCTGATGACAGAGTGAGATTAAAGAAAATTGAGGATTGTGTAGAAGATTTAAAATCATGTATGTCGCACAACTTCCTCCTATTAAATAGTGATAAAACAGAAGTTCTCCTATTAGGCCCCAAAGCTACTAGAAATAAATTATCAGACTTAATGCTAAATCTGGCTGACTTCTCAGCCACCCCTGGTTCAGCAGCTAAAAACCTTGGAGTTATCATAGATTCAGATCTAGCATTCGATAAACACATATCTAATGTTACTAGAACAGCTTTTCTACACCTCAGTAACATCGCCAAGCTAAGAAATGCCCTATCACTGCGTGACGCAGAAAAATTAGTCCATGCCTTCATTACCTCAAGGGCGCTACTGTCTGGATGTTCCTGCAGTAACTTAAATAAACTTCAGCTAGTTCAAAATTCTGCAGCCAGGGTCCTTACTAAAACTAGAAAATTTGACCATATTAGTCCAGTCCTATCAGCACTGCACTGGCTTCCAGTCAAATTGCGCATAGACTATAAAATTCTCCTGTTAACGAATAAAGCACTACATGGGCTCGCTCCTGAGTATTTACAAGACCTCATCTCCTGTTATGAACTACCGCGATTACTTAGATCTCAGGGTGCTGGTTTATTAGTAGTTCCTAAAATTCAGAGGAGCTCTGCAGGAGGAAGAGCTTTCTCTTATAAAGCGCCTCAACTCTGGAATAATCTCCCCGAATATGTTCGGGACTCAATCTTTAAGTCTAGACTGAAAACTTACTTGTTTAGTTTAGCTTTTGGTAATTAATGTTTTTTTTCCCTTTAGATAAGGCTGCAGATCCAGGGGTTCATGGACAGAGGGAATTGTGGGTAAACTGAGATGCTGGTGCTGCTGTTCTCCCACTGCACACGGTCACTCAGGTTTGTGGACGGTGGAGTGGGTGGATGCCAGTGTTTCAGGGAGCCTCCGTGTCTATGTTACCTTCTGGCTCTCTGCCTTTAGTTAGGCTGTTTTATTTAGATCTGCCGGAGTCATTAGCCACACTGTGTTAATGTTTTATATTCTCAGTTTTACATAAATCCAGTCAAAACTAATTCCATCTCTCTGCCTTCCTCCGAGTTACTGACTGCCCACCTGTCTGACCCGATACCGATGGATGTTGGACCCTCAGGCTCTCATGTCCTCTGTCCGGCCAGACTGGAAGTTTCTGAAGTCAGCTCTTCTCCATCCACCACCCACAACAGATCAGCTACTCATCATCCATCTTACTCTATAAGCCATTAGTGGCGCTATTATACTCCTGAATATATAAAACCTATGTGGATGTATGAAAGACTTTTTAAAATTAATTTAAAAGCCATTTGACCAGTGGTAGGATGGTCCCCCCCTTTAATGTGAGTCTTGGTCCTCCCAAGGTTTCTTCCTCCTCCTGCAGCTCTGAGGGAGTTTTTCACTGGGGGTTCTGTATTCTGTATTTTCTATGTTTAATCTTTTGCCTGATTCTTTGTCCTGTAATCATGTTTCTGTAAAGCTGCTTTGTGCCAACACCAGTTGTAAAAAGCGCTATACAAATAAATTTGATTTGATTTGATATCAGAGTTTATGAAGAGTTCTGCCTTTAACACAGTCATTCCCCATAAACTCACAAACAAACTGTCTGTACTCGGCCTGCACCCCACCCTTTGCAGCTAGCTGTTGGATTTCCTGACTGGCAGGCCTCAGTCTGTCAGGATTGGAGACTGGTGTCATGGTGTGAGGACAACAACCTCGCCCTCAACACAGACAAGACAAAGGAGCTGATAGTGGACATGAGGAATGAGAGGAGACCTCAACAGCCACTGTTCATCCGGGAGCTTGAAGTGGAGAGGGTGAACAGTTTTAAATACCTGGGCATCCACATCAGTGAGGACTTCACTTGGACATTGAACACCACGCAGCTGGTCAAAAAGGCTCAACAGCGGCTGTACTTCCTGAGGAGGCTGAGGAAGTTCGGGATGTCTCCCAAGACTCCACTGCCCTCTCTGCAGAGCATCTACCACCAGAGAGACCTCAGGAGAGCTGCCTCCATCCTCAAAGACTCTACACTGTAAAAAAAAAAGTGTAAAAAAACGGTATTTTTCCGGCAGTAGGGGGCACCAGAAAATGTCTGTAAAAAAACAGAAAAATTGTGTATTTTTTAAAACATATATAAACCGTAAAAAAACAGTTATTGTATTTACTGTAATCAACGTCTATTATTGTAATTTTACAAGAAATTGCCCTTTAATTACATTAAATGTTTTTCTTTTAACATATTTTATTTCTTTAAAAAGTGTCATGCACTCTTTATAAAATGGAATAATTCGTCATTTTACAAGAAATGTTTCTATAATTACATGAAATCTTTTATTTTTAACATATTTTATTTCTTTAAAAAGTGTCATGCACTCTTTATAAAATGGAATAATTCGTCATTTTACAAGAAATGTTTCTATAATTACATGAAATCTTTTATTTTTAACATATTTTATTTCTTAAAAAAGTGTCATACGCTCCTTATAAAATGGAATTATTCGTCATTTTACAAGAAATGTTTCTATAATTACATGAAATCTTTTAATTTTAACATATTTTATTTCTTAAAAAAGTGTCATACGCTCCTTATAAAATGGAATTATTCGTCATTTTACAGGAACTTGTCCTATAATTGCATGAAATCTTTTAATTTTAGCATATTTATTTCCTAAAAAAGTGTCATACGCTCCTTATAAAATGGAATAATTCGTCATTTTACAAGAAATGTTTCTATAATTACAGGAAATCTTTTAGTCAGTCAAGTCATTATCAACTGCTTAATCCAGTACGGGTAGCGGGGGGGGGGGGGGGGGGGGGGGGGTTGGATGTGGGGGTGGCTGGTGCTGGAGCCTATCCCAGCCAGCTTCGGGCGGAAGGCAGGATACACCCTGGACAGGCCGCCAATCCATCGCAGAGCAGACAGACACAGACAGACAAACAGACACATTCACTCACACACAGGGGGCATTTTGTTTCTGACAAATTTGTTTTCCTAACGTGCCGTCTTTGGGAGGAAACCGGAGCACCCGGAGGAAACCCACGCAGACCCGGGTCGCCCCAGCCAGGAATCGAACCCAGGCCGTCTTGCTGTGAGGCGGAAGTGCTACCCACCGCGCCACAGTGCCACCCATGAATGATATATAACCTATAGCTGACATGTCACCATTTGCTACTCCCAGGTGGTGGTGATGAAGCTGAGTTAAAAAAAAAAAACCTTAGCTAATGATAATTTAGCAAATGCTCTCTACATCACTGCCATGTACAGTTATGTTCACAACCCAAAGCTCCAAGCCTATTTTTACCATTTTTTGTTCACTATTTTATAAGAAGCAAATTACACTTTTTAAGAAATAAAATATGTTAAAATTAAAAGATTGCATGTAATTATAGAAACATTTCCTGTAAAATGACGAATTACTCCATTTTATAAAGAGTGCATGACACTTTTTTAAGAAATAAAATATGTTAAAATTAAAAGATTTCATGGGCGGCATGGTGGCGCAGTGGGTAGCACTTCCACCTCCCAGCAAGATGGCCTGGGTTCGATTCCCGGCTGGGGCGACCCGGGTCTTACTGTGTGTGAATGGATAAAGCGGTTGATAATGACTTGACTGACTGGAAGATTTCATGTAATTATAGAAACATTTCTTGTAAAATGACGAATTATTCCAAGTGCATGACACTTTTTTAAGAAATAAAATATGTTAAAAGAAAAACATTTAATGTAATTAAAGGGCAATTTCTTGTAAAATTACAATAATAGACGTTGATTACAGTAAATAAAAGAACTGTTTTTTTATGGTTTATGTATGTTTTAAAAATTACACAATTTTTCGTTTTTTTTACAGACATTTTCTGGCGCCCCTGCTGCCGGAAAAATACCGTTTTTTTACACTTTTTTTTTACAGTGATATCTGCATTTTAAAATGTTAACTTTGTGTAAAAATACAGAAAATTTAGCTTTTTTTGTCACAAAATATGACTTTATTTTTACAGTTAGTATTGTTCGAATTGTCATCTAAAATTTGTTAAAAAACAGATATTTAATGTATTTTACTCACACAGATTGTTTATGTTAAATCACATGACTCATTTCAATAGACAGTTTATTCTTGTCATTTTAATACCATTTGCCTGTCATTTTGAAATACAGGGAAATATTGTAAAATTTTACTTGGAAAAACTGTAAAAAAAAATGTTTTTTTTTACAGTGTACCCACCCCCAGCATGGACTGTTCACTCCTCTGCCTTCAGGCCGGAGGTACAGAAGTGTGAAATGCAAAACCACCAGGCTAAAGAACAGGTTCTTCCCCACTGCTACCAGACTCCTGAACCTACCTCAGAAATAACCATTCACATTACTCTCTACACGTTTACATGTCAAGGACATTTCTCAGAGGCACATATTTACTTTACTGTAAAAAATATTATACTTACACTACTGAACTTGTTGTACTTTTTTCATATTCCACTGCTGTAGATAACATGTACATACTTGTAAATAATATCCATAACACATTACTGTTTTCATCTATATATTTCCATCCTGGATGTAAATTTAACACCAATTTAATATTTATATTTAGTTAGTTTATTTCTTTCTCATTGTATATTTTCTACTTTTATCTTTATGCGGCATACTTGGCGAGTAGCAAAGAAAGAATTTCTTTGTACGAGGAAACTTGTTTCTTACTGTGCACATGACAATAAACTCTTTGAATTTAATTGAATATGTTTAAAATAAAAATGAATCAACAGCATATTTTAGATTTAGATGCTAAGAAACTTTTTAGATTGAGATGTTTTTTAGTCATATTTACATTTTTCAGACATTAAGCTCCAACGTTATTGAATTACTTGACATTGTCTTGACGTCAAGCTCCAACAATAAGATGTACAATTTTGTTTAAAAAGTCGGATATCTGTCATCAAGCTGCATTGTAATATTGCATTTGGTTTATGTCAAATTCCAAAGTTTCAAGATTGGACAGTTTCTCATTCAGAATAAAGAAAGATTGTTTATCATAAACTTATATTACAGAAATAGTTTAGTAAACAATGTGTCAGCCACTTTGTAGTGCTGTTTAAAATCTTAATAGCACATTTTATTAACTATATAGTTCACTATCAGACAACCAAAATGCATCACAAAATGTAGTGTACAGACAATGTACGCTAGTATTTCCAATGCAATGCTGTGGTGTTGTGTCGCACATCCTCAGCGTGACACAAACCAAGATAGTTTGTTGTTTGATGGTTCCTTAGTCAGTTCACAAGGTAGCAGATGTTACAAGATCTTGCATAGGCCCAAGTAATTATTTTAAACAGATGACAGTTGAACTTAATTAAATGGTAAATTAAACATGATATCAGAATCCTTTTATTTAAAAACATGTTTATAAATATTAAAGTGCATACTATATTTACAAAACCTAAATTAGTGTCAGAGTATTCAAATAAACTGTGCAGAACTGCACCACTAACAGGAACTCCACTAAATACAAAGTTAACAGGAGTGTTCCGGATATCCCTGTGTTGGTTCAGATAAAATGTACAATCGTTCATTTCATCTAAATTGTTCATTAGTCGTTCCAAAAGCAGAGTTGTCTGCTTTTATTTCCTGATAGCTGAACATAAAACAAGCTGCTACTAACCACAGTTAATATCAGCTTCTTACACCCAGCATTTTTTAAGTGCATTTCAGCTAGCTACAGAATATACTAAAATGGAACAAGACTTCTAAACACAATATTATACTTGTGACAGGACAATAAGCTGATGTTAAGAATATGACATTTAATATACAATTACTTTTGGTCACTCAAACTAAATGTTGATATTTTATGTAAATTTGATGTTAATATTATAAGGTTTGTCTGACATTGATTACTTTGCAGCATACCTTTAACTAAAATATTAATGATAAAAGTCACTGTAATATTATGACATTTACCAGACATTGGGTTTAGTTCACTGTATTTCACCACTAAATGTTGGTATTTTAGGTCAACATGACATCATGATTTGATGTTTGGAAAACATTGAATTATAGTTTCTTAAAATGATGTATCAAAAACAACAACATTTCAGCTTCTGTTCATGCTACCTTTCACACTGGGCTGATGTTAAGATTCTGACATTCACCACATGTTAGCTTTTGGTCACAGTACCTAAAAACACAGTGTTGTAATTATATGTAAATTTGACATCAGGATGGAACATTACGACACAATAAAATATTAACCTATAATGATAAAGATTCTGATGTTTACCACTTGTTTAGGTTTTGGTCTCCATCATTTTGGTAAATTTAACATCAGGATGTGATGTTTGGATTATACTGGATTTTGGTTATTTAACATTATGACTTAAAATCACGACCAACATTCAACCAGATATCAATGTCTATTGTTGTTGGTGGCCAGCTGAGAAGATAACCTGAGCAAATACAAAAATCAGTCTATAAATGATCATTTCATTTATTAAGGAAAAAAAGCTATTCAAAATAACCTGACCTTATGGGAAAAGTATTTGCACCCTAAACCTAAAACTAAACTCTAAACACTAGGCATTAGATACGAAAAACTAAAAAAAAAAAAAGGAAACCCGCTTTAAAAACTGATTAAAACTAGATAAGACTCCAGCTCTTTTCAAACTGCCACTGATGGGTAGTTGGGCAGCGTTACTGGGTAGCACAAACCTGGACAGATATAAACATGCATATTCTGATGTTAGTACTGTTGTTTTCTTTTCATTTTGTGGTGGAAAGAACTTCCACAGCAGAGTCACATGCTGTCTTTAAACACAGATTGAAGACTCATCTTTTCAAAGAGCTCCTAAACTAAACTTAAATATAAATAAATATCTCATTGGGTTCTAAACATTATCAAAGCTGGGTGTATCTCTTGATCCTTGTCTCTACAAACTAGCTATGGCTATTATTTTTGAAGTAAACCAAGCACTTTTGTAAGTCACTCTGGATAAGGGCGTCTGCTAAATACCATAAATATGAAAGAAATACAAAGAAAAATCCATTCTCATAACACTTATCACCAATATTCTGCATTTCTTGTTTTTTTTCTGCATAGATTCAGCTTGCTTATTGTTCTTGCAGTTTTTGCTAAATGTATTAAATGTTCTCTATTGACATATGACAATAGCATGACAAAAAAGTTTGAGAATCTCTAGGCTACACCATGTTGAGGACATGAATGGGAGAAGGAAGGTGTAGCTGAATATGATGCATGATATCATTTGTTTTGATCTGAAATGCTGGTGCTTTACTGGCAGAAAACCCTATTGCACACTGTATGGTTTTCATACTGTATATAAAACATAAATAAAGCAAAAATATTATATATAATTGAGTTTATTATATATGTTTTTTAAGGACAGAATAGCCTTTCAGAGTACATATTAATTAACATTTGCATAAAAACAGAAGTAATTTACATTGATTATACAGCAATTTATTTTTTTAACAGTCAAATCATATAGAAGCAGATCATTCAGAAATAAGAAATCAAGTACACCCAAGTTACAGTACTAATTATGTAGCAAAAATCAAAAGTTAATTGTATGCATAATTTGTTCAAATATTGTGATTTGTAATTAGCTTTTTTATTCTTTGAACTGAACTTATGATTAATATTATTTATGTTACTATTTCCGTAATTCATCATTTGTCCATACTGGACTGATTACTCCATCCATGCTTTAGTGCGAGCTGCAACATTTGTGTAACCTTTGTCTAACAGGAATCGAGCCTGCACTCCAGGACCAATTGCCACACCTGACTTATATTCACGGATGTCGTACTCCTCAGATAAATCTTGATTTGTGATTTTCTTAAACTTAACAACATATTGGTATTCTCCATACTGTTTATTAGCATCTTTTGCGCTACTGTAGAATCCCACCCAAGAGTTGTAAAATACATTTTCCCAATCAGTAAAGGACTTCTTAATGAAGAGACGTGCACAGGCATAGCCATCTATAGTGTAAAGCTGCAGACTGGCATCATTACCTATGAGATCAGTAGGAAGAACACCATTTGCCTGATTAAACTCTGGACCTGTCCAGATGACCTCATTTTTGTCAGAAGTCAGAAGTTTTACTTGAAGGCCAGAATTTAAGTAAGTGCTTGTGTCTTCGGTTCCAAAAGTTTTTCCATTGAGAGAATAATCTGTCAGTAATCGGTCATCTTTGTAAAGACCAATCTTGTTATCTTCCACTAAGCTCTCTGGTATCTCACTCCATGAGATCCTTGCGTAGCCCTTTGATGTAGATTTGACTTCTAGTTTTATGTCTCTGGGTGTCTCACATTGAAGGTTTGGGTCGACTGAACGTGGAAAACGGTAAAGTTTGCTTTTGCTCTTTGAGCAGAAAAGGGATCGCGAAAATTGAAGGATTCTATCATTTCTGTCATACCCTGTCTCTGTCAAAAATGGTGATAATCCACTTTCACTTCTATATAGATTATTAAGCTGTTGCGCATTGTTGTCCTGATTAGCAAGGTTTTGAATTTGCTGCAGGAGTGATGTGCTTACCCTATAGGTGTTCTCTGGGTCATATCCACTGCCTCGGTTTCTATCTCTATAGTGCTGCGTAATATAAACTTCCTCAACCCTCCGTGGATTGTTGTTCTGAACTCTAATAACAAGTCTGTCAATGTTTCTTAGTGGGTTTCTTTGTTCATTGTCGTAGTCTTGTCTGACATAGCGAGGCAAGTATTCAGAAGATTGTGAACCGAGATTGCCGAAAGCATAGTACTCAGAGTCACGAGGGCACTCTGGCAAGGCACCCCGATTTTGATTCAATTCATAGTTCCTATAAAAATGGAATCCATAATCTCCTCGAGCCGGATTGAAATAAACACACTGAATGTTATTGTTATTATTAATTTCAATATTGTTTGCAAACCAGTGCAGGAGCAAGAGGCCATGTCTGGGATATTGTCTGCCAAATTGGGTGTTTTTTAGATCCCGTATATTATTCAGGTTGTTGATGGAAGTTACACTGGACAAGACCAGGCACAGAGTGAAGCAACACAGGAGCGCTCCCGTCTTCATCTTTAAGCCTGAAATATAAAAGATAAGAAAGTGCTATGATAAGGAAGATGTATGTTAAATTAGCTGTGATAATAATTACCTATCATTAGAAAAGGTAATATTTCCTTTTCATTAGCACCTATTATTTGCGGTTTACACTCTAACCGTTTACCTGCTCAATTTTCTTTATGCATGCTCCCCTGTGGGTCCATCTTTTAAAAAGTATTGCTTTCCAGGTGACACACAGCTTTACCTGTCACTTAAACCAGTTGAAAATTTGTTCCCAAGCTTCAATTTCTATTGTTTGAGACATACAAAGTACAGGATATGTACTAATTGTACTAATATGTATTAATTCAATATTTCAGTTAATGTCACCAAGAATATCATTGTAACAAAATACCCTGTAGCTAAATGGCCTACCAATGTACTAAGCTACTTACAGTAGATTTAGCTAAATAAAATAGAATGTCAACTGCTAATAGCTACCTAATAATCTTTACTATCTGACAGGTAATATACTCACTCTTTAAGTAACCTAAACCTAATTAAATATTCTGTACAGTTATCTTTCACTTCTAGCATCAAATATTTTCTAAAGTAATGTTAGAACGATGTTAAAACAATACTGAGTTAGCTGTGTGATGGGAGCTGTGCTGAGCTGTGAAATGGTAAATGTGGGTGGTGTCTGACCCGTGAGTGTAAACCTAATGTAGAAATACAAAAGCTTCTTTATAAAATAAGAAAATGAAATAAAAATGAAGATTTGTGCTAAAGGAACACTCAGTCATACAAGAATTAACATGTTTCACCCATGTTGTGCATTATAGTGGTAGTGATACAAAAAGGGCTTTTATTTAAAAAGTAAGAAAGAAAAAAAAACAAAATAAGAATTTATAATCAAAAACAAGTTAATTGTGGTATACCTTGAATACTGAATTATTAAATAATTTTATTGCAAAGATATAGAAAATTGAGCTCAGCACATGTTGCGCATCAGAGGGTTAAACTGCAGGATCTTAGTCCATTACGGCAAGGTGTGTTACTAAAGGTTTCCTTGGTGACTATGCTCCCTTGATAAAAAAATAATAAGATTACAAATTATAAGTACATTTTTAAAGGGACAGGACTAATTTGTGTAATTCATGGGCACATAACTGTCTGTGGAGTCAAAATTTTTGGTGGTTTGTATGGGAATTAAATACATATTCCACTTAATCAAATACAAATTAATGTATAGCTTTGCTGGATCTTTTTGTTGATACTCTCTCTCTTTCTGTTAAAAGAGGCCTGCCATAAATAACACACTGTTCATGTCTTTGTTAGGGAGTGAACTTACAAAATTAGCAGAGATAGCAGATAATATGCTATAAATATGCTCAGAACCCTGTACATTTTATTTTGTGTATATTTTCCTCCTGAACAACACTGTATCCTCTGAATTGCAAGATTGTTGGAGAGTCGTAATTGTAATAATGCTAAATGGGTGAGTAAAAACAATAAATCAAGCAGCACAGCATTACTCCAGAAACACAGAGCTAACTTAGATGACGAACCAATAAGGAAAGTCTAAAATGCTTAACATAAAACGGCTTAGTGTGGGTTTCCTTCCCATTGAAACCTATTATTTTCTGATGAATGTTTTATTTAAACTGGTCTATGATGGTCAGGGTGGCTGGGAGGTAAACAGGCTGGATAAGTAACTCTTGAGCAGCACAGCATATGATATTATTTTAGTTTGGTGGTGTACCTGGTCTGTCAGTATAACCAGGGTGAGTAGAGTATTGCATAGATTGCATTGTTAGGTCTTGTATTTGTGTATTCGCATTTTCTTTACGTGTCATAATACCTACAGCAAAATATACAATAATACATAGTTTAACTGACCTTCCTTCATTTTGCATCACTAAGGTATAAAAGACCATTTTAATTGACTATTGTGGCATTGTAATTACATACATTTTGTAATATTAATTACTCATTATCAAGTTTTAAACCATTTTAGTGTGTAAACTTAAAACTAAGTGGAGCAAAGCTGTGAATGGCTGTCTCTACCTTAATGATGTTGGTCTTAGAGGTCCAAATGAAGCTGTAGGAACCTGTTTGGGGAAATGAACAGTACATTTTAAAGACAATAGCAGACCTTGTAGACTTTTAATCTTTTAACTAAATATATATTTTTTCTCAAAAGACAAATACATTTCCTTTTTTTTAACTATGCGCTACTATCTCAGCTAAATATGGAATTATGTCAATTAAATCTGCCCTGTCACATTCTTAAAACCCGGAGGTGCAGGGCAGTGCTATGTGCTTCCACATGATAAAGAGCTGTATGCACTATTAATTTTTAGTGTTTGTTTAACTGTATGTATAATATACATGACAGTCAGAAAAATATAGAAAAGCTTAAAAACTCTTAATGCAATTATTGCATAATGTTGCATAAAATATATAAATATCTGTATTGTCAATTCAACCCTGATATTATTTTTAATATTTAAATATTTTATATTTTGATAATTCGAGGAAAAATTAGGTAAATGTTTACTGAATTCTTAAATATAAAAAAATATGAAGGCAAAAGTCCCTGTGGACTGCTTGACAATAATATTGTGTTTTTTTGTGATAAAAAAGGAATAAGTGATCATGAACAAGATACATCTAATTATTAAGGCTGTACAAGAATTGAATTGAATAACTCATAAATCATAATCACACAGGGGCCATATTGTCTGTGACAAAGTTGAAATCAAAACTTTTAGTGATCAAGAAATAAACAATATTGACCGGGATTTCATGCCTGATGTGGGGAAATGTATTGAGCCTTAAAAATTAAACTATAATATTAAATGATCAAAAATAATTTGTTGTGATATTTTATATTTAAAAAATTTATCCAAAATGCACCCCTTTGATTTTAAAAAGGTTTCCTGATACTCACTCAGCCTTGATTCTTGGAGGTCTCCTTGTCTGAGGACTGATGAAGGTCAGTTGAGAGGTCAGTGTTTCTCAAAAGTGAAATCAGTGCAGAGATGAGCCCTTTATATACATAATCCTATGGAAAATCTTAAGTTCCTCTACTTGACCACTCCTTTTGTTTCTGCCCAGAATGTTGCTCAGGGTCATTTCCCTTTTTGAACGTGTCAAAGGCTGTTTTTCCCACATAACACATGTGCTGTTTTCTATTTTTTTATTAGGATTATTTCATCAGGTGATATCAACAGATGATTGTAATCATGATTTGGTACTAAAGCAGTACTCATAAAAGGCATCATCTCTGAGTAAAAAAGATAGGCAGAGGATTCCATTTTATTAACAATTTAATGAGAAAATTACTGAAAAAACATGGAACGGCATTGCCCTAATTATGTTAACCATGTCCAGAAGCAGTGTTGATTAGGCTTGTAGGCATCTGGGATAAACCTTAGCCTTGATTCTTGGATGATTCTTGGAGTAAATGTATTGTTATCAGATTAATTAATATTTCAGAACTAATTGAAAAAAAGAAGCTGTGAGCTTCAGACCAAAGAAAAAAACAACTTACAACAGTTCCAAAGGCCAGGGTCTTTCATGATGTAGATTTCTTTATGTATACTTCTGTGATGCAGCATTAATGCAAGAAAGTACAAATATGAGAGCAATAAATGCTGCCTTCAAGATGACATCTTTTCTAGGGATGTCAATGTAGTTTTCAACAAGGCTATCCTAAAGCACATGCTGCACAAATTACAGGGTTTTCTGAAAAACCGTGAAGGTTAATAAAGAGATGAAAGATGTTTGTTATCCTGTTAATATGTTAATTAATGGACTAATGTGTATTAACGCCTAAATTAATAGTATATTAAATGCACTAAAAGCTGTATGAAATGCGTCTGTCGGCACAATGTTAACAGGCGTTTGAGGCGAATATAACCTAATTACCTTAGCTAATGATCATGGATTACATAGATCCCTTTTAGACAAGAAACAACGCTAAACTAAACTGGAGACATATTAAACTGCCTAGGTTAGCTAACAAGTTTGTTAGCTAGCTAGCTAATCCAGCTAACGGAGCTGCGCTACGTTATGTGCTTATCCTGCATCCACAAATTGAGTCTACCTCTCTGAAAGTCTTGGAGGTGAGAGAAATGCCTCATAATGTTCCCTGTGTTTATGTTCCGCTGATTTTATCACACATAGTTTGCACTAAGTTTTGTTCTCCATGGCACCACAGCTGAACTTTTCCCAGAAATGTTTTTTATGGTTAGTGGGAGAGACGCTGTGTGGATCAGCTGTGTGGCCTGGGGTCTGTGTCTGCTGCTCGGGGGAACCGGTCGCTCTGTGGAGCAGCTGTGTTCTGATTACTGGACAGTAATAAAATGATTACACGTGATTTCCCAGTTCGTCATTATTTGGCATTTTTGTTTAGTTTTTATTAGTTGACGAAAACTGTAATACATTTCCTTATAGTTTTTGTTTCCAAGTATACATTTTTATTTAGTTCTCGTCTTGTTTTCGTCATGAAAAATAGCTTGTACAGTCCAGACTTTTGCACTCTTTAAGTTGTGCTTAAAAATATTTTATGGAGTGGCCTGAACATAGTTTGCACATTATATCTCTCATCAGGTTGTAAATATTATGCTGTTAATTTGTAAATTATATTTTCTGTAAAAAAAAAAGGAAGAGCATAGTGTTATTAAGGAGTCGCTTAGCTGTCTCTTTGAGTTTGGTTGAGTCAAGTTTCATATGTGTCATTTAGTAAGTTTGCTTTAGTGGCATTAATTCGCAGTTCAGCTAACAGTTGTCAGTAAAGAAAAAAATGGATCATAGAAACCTGTGCCACTTGTTCTTAACAATGTTTTATGGAGTGGTCTGAACAAATACTGCCTGAAAGATCCAAATTAAAAACGATTTGTTTGTTTGTTGTCTTTACATCAAAATATTAAAAGTAACTATGTTACTTTTACTCAAAGTAAATTTTAAATTGAGTACTTTTTACTTTTACTTGAGTAAAATTTTAGCAAAGTAAAGTCACTTTGCAAGATTAAATGTCTGCCAAGATCTGCCTTAATTTACCAGGCCTTGCCAGGGAGGAGCAGTGTGTTGTTGTTCTTCAGTAAAGTTCCTTGTGAGGTCTGACCTAAACTGACAAAGTATGTGTATATGGGCCTGTTGGTATCTGGGTCGAGGTTCTGAGGGCATGGTAAGATATTATAAATTACCCAGGGCCCTAAGCTAAATTCTGATAAGGGGCCCTCCCTGATCTCCCCTATTTTCAAATTTCAGCATAGCACCTATTATTTATATAATACTGTTATACATTTTAATTTGCCCCCACTCATTTCTTTTAATATTCTTTTTAATAAAATATTATTTATTATGTATATAACATACATGAATATTTTTAGTATTATCTGAATATGGTAATTATTGATATATTAAAGATATGTGCTATTTATCTATTTCTGACAGTTAACAAAAATTAATTTCCATTCAGTTAAATCTTCAGTATCACTCGAGATTCACTCGAATATCATTGCATTTTACCATGCAGAACTGGAATTTAAATAGCCAGAACGGTAAGAAGCAAAGTATTAGCACTTTACCTCCTTTACTTTTTAAGGTGTGAGTAAAAATGTCAAATAAAATGTTAGTGTGCATGTGTGAACACAGCAGAAACATTGGTGTAACTGAAACATCAAAAAATGTAGCACTTTGAAAGTGGAATGGAACAGTAACAAACTTTCTGAGTGTATTAGTGTACTTGGGAAAGTACTAGACAGTAAAAAAAATCACCTCAACAGCATCTACACCCATAGTTCCTGGTGCACCATGTTCCTGTTTTTACTTGTGTTTCTGACTCTTGTTTCGACATTTCTTCATTTCGCAATTGGTCCCAACAGCAGTTTGCTTGGCCTGGCTGTTATTCCTAGAACATCCACAAAATAATGTACTCTGCACTTATCCTTCTGATATTCAGACTACAAAGAATCCATAATTCCAAGCTTAATCATTTTATTTTCACTTTTTATTTCCTATCACCCATGGCTCTACCCTGGACCTGGATGTGGACAATTTTAGTGAAACTTGTTATTTGATTAAAACATGGTTGACCTACAGTATGTTGAATTGTTAATTATGGCCTGGTTCTGATTCAAAGATACAGATAGAGAGATTTAGATTTTTGAAAATGATTTTAATTACCATGATATTTTACCACAACAGGGTTGACAGAATGAAAAGTTTGGAGACAATCTGTTTTAACTCTTCACTGAATTAGATCTCCATCCAATCTACTTTCTTTGAAAAATAAAACTGCATTTTTTGGTGCAAAAACATTTGTGAGTGTATGATAAATTACAAAGATTGTACAGACATTGTAGCTGTGCAGACACCGAATCCAAGCTATGAAATGGAAGTTTGCCAAAATGGAAAGTTGACAATAGGAAATATGGGCAGATTTAATATGTGCTGTAAGAATAAACATGTTTCTGTTTTTGTTTTGTTTTTTGTTTTTTTGCGCACAGCACTCTGTAAGTTTAATCCAGCATTTATGCATGCCACAAGCTCCATGCATTATACCATGCATTATAACCTCTGATATTTTTACATGGAAGTTGATACTAGCCTTCATGCTCCTAGTGAAATTTTTACTACGTAAGCTCATATGAACAGGGATTGAGTTATTGACCTTCCAAAATGGGGATGAAAACAAAATAGTTTAAAAAAGCTAATGTCTTACAGTTTTTCTGCTTTGGTCTCAGTAGCTTGAATGTTTGTGGAATTAGCAAAGTAAGAATTTCATTGTACAGTATAACTACTTGTTTACTCTGCACATGAAAATAAAACTACTGTGTTAAAAAGACAGCATTTTTACTACACCATTATGTTTTTCACCACTGCCTGCTTCTACCAGCACTTCACAATAAAAGCAATGTCACAACAAATTTAAGTGATCTGTTGAGTAAAGTGACTCAGCAATTAGAGCACCAGGCCATTGACGACAATATAGAAAAACGTGAAAGTTACTAATGTAACTAAATGTGTAAGAGTTATTAGTATGTTGGTATATTTACTGTTGCATTTATACATCAATAAATAAATAATTAATTATTAATATTTATTGTACATCCTCTTATTCCCCTTTAATTGTGTCACTGGTGTGATTTGGGTGCCCTCTACTGTCTGACCAGTGACAATATAAAGTTACTGACATATGTTAAGGCAGGCTGATGAAAAAGAAAAAGTAAGATAAGACATTTGACAGTATAAATGAACATGAAATCACTATTGGGCTATTTTCTATTTATGTTTTTTTTAAGTATTTACAACTTATTAACTTGTTACAACTTATTAACAATGTAATAATTTTACGATAGATACACATTATATTAAGAACGCTACTAAATTTACAGGAAAGTGTGCTAAAAAAAGACCTCCTTTTACAACTTTTACAGATTTTTCAAGAAAAGTGCCACATGTCACAGCAGTCGATAAATAACTGGCAAATACATGGCAAAAAAGAGTAGATACAACACATACTGTAACAAAGCCTATCCTGATGTTTAAATGTAAGCCTAGAACATCCAGTGTCATTGCTAGGGTTTTGTTCAGCTGTGCTTCTGCAGAAAACAGCAAATCCATTGAGTAGTGGTGCCAAGTGCTGATTTAGACTATATCATCTTAAATAAACGGTTCTTTACATTCACACCTTTTACAAAAATGGGCTCTATGGCATCACTCATGTTGTATGCAATGTTTTTTTGCTGTATCCCAATAGTGTAATAAACAATAATACTATGAATTATATACTATATAATGATCTTAATAGTGCAGGTTTGGAAGACACACCTTCTTCCCGGGTAGGAGAGAAGAAGTAGGAAAGGAGGAGGAGAGAAGCAAGCTGAAAGGAGGAGGAGAGGAGGAGGATGAAGAAAAGTAGGAAAGGAGGAAAAGAGTTGCAAGTGGAAAGGAGGAGAAGAGGAGGAGTAGGAAAGCAGGAGAGGCGGAGGACTAGGAAAAGAGGAGAGAATCAGTAAGAAAAGGAGAAGAGAAGAAGTAGGAAAGATGGAAGAGAGGAGTAATAAAGGGGGAGAATAGGAACAATAAAAAAGGAGGAGAGGAACAACAGTAGGAAAAAAGGGGGGGGAGAAGGAGGAGGACAGGAGGAGAAGGAGAGAAGGAACAGCAAAAATGTCTGGACGTAGTCAGCTGCTTGTGCTGACCGGCTCTATTTGGCCGCTTGATGGCGCGAGACACCTGAAAACATGAGACGCGCCGTCGCAAAGCACTATGGGTAATGTAGTTTTGTAGCGTAACTTCACGGTTTAAACCATAGACATAGTCTCTGGTTTAAACTTCCTGGATTCTGTGACTGCTGCCGCTTCTCGGGTAACGGTTAGATTTCCGCAGAAGCTGCTCGGTTCCGCTGCCTTTCTCCAGCCGGACCGGTTCGGGTGTAAAATGTAGGTAAACCGCTGTTTATTTGAGTAGTTTTTACTGTTTTATTGCGTAGTTAGCTCAGCTAGTTAGCCTAGCTACTCTGACTCGGCATAAACAAAGAGAGTAAAGCTGCTAAAGACTCGTTCAGCGTCTGGATAAACCCAGCTGCTGCCAACCAACCAACCACTGCTTCCTCATGCTGTATTTAGATATTATGTATTTTATTTATTTAATATTCCTGTAGTTTATTATGATATAGCTAGCTAATATCATCTGTAGGGTTTTAAATAATTCTAAAACTATGAATTTAAGTTATATTAAAGTTAATTCAGCCGCCCAGGAGATTCATCTAATAACCGGACAAGCTTTAAAACCTAGCTGTTGTTAAATTATTGTAAATATTGTTTATAAATTAATACGAGCACATGTAACCTTAGTAAATAATAGTAGATAATAATTATTAATAAGGGTGAATTAAGCCGTCAATTATTATTATTAATTTATCTATATAAATATCTGCTTTTGGACAAGCTAACTCTGTATAGCTAGCTAGCTGCTGTAAAGACTGTAACTTAGTTATATTTATTAATGTGTAACGTTAGCCTATGTACTAAATAAAAGTCGATCATTATTAAAATTAATAATAAACAATAATTAATTAATTAGACATTCATTATTATAAATTCTGCCACATTATTGACTTCATTACGACAAAACTTCAAGCGTTAAAGACTGTTTATTTATTAAGACGAGCGTATGTAGTAAATAATTGTCCATAATTATTATTAATTAAGAAAAATTTAGCTATTATTATAAGTAGTATTACGTCAGCAATATAAATTATTTTTTTATTACAATTATATGTATTATTATATGTATTATTACAAGAGCATTTTGTAAATAATACTAGGTAAATCATTATTAATAAAGAGAAATTATTCAGAATTGTATCAATATTAATTCAGTCATGTAAGATATATAAATGGCTTTTGGAGTAAAATATTCTACAGACTTTTATTTAATTCATTATTAATAGTAGATATTATTATTATTTATTATTATTATTATTATTATTATTAGTAGTAGTAGTAGTAGTAGTAGTAGTATAAAAATAAATAATGTAGTAATAATTAGCTGTTGTTTATAAGGTGTCTGACGTCACTCTTGTTGTCTTCCCGTCCGCAGCTCTGATTGGCTGGTCGCGCAGACAAAGAAAACACACCGGACATGTGCAAACAGTGAACAGCCTGAGGATTAAAATCATTTTAACGAAACTGCAGCGTTCCCGCGGCCTGTTTCTGCACGCCCTTAACATCTTATCTGTGAGAAAAACCTCTTTTAATCATCATGTCTGAGAACGCGGAGAACAAGCAGGCAGCGAACGGAGACGCCGTGGACGCGCGACAGGCAGACGCTCCAGAGTAAGCCTATCCTGCCTACTGTTGCTATGCATCCCATAATATTGTTCATTTTTAATACTGTTGCTATGCACATCCCATAATGTTGTTTATTGAAATACTGTAGCTATGTATACCACATATTAGTGTTTATTTAAATACTGTTGCTATACATGTGCCATAATATTGTTTATTTAAACACCATCACCTATAATATTGTTATTTTAAATACTGTTGCTATATATATATATATATATATATATATATATATATATATATATATATATATATATATATATATTATATTATATATTATATTATATTATATATTAAATGCTGTGGCTATGCATATCCCATAATAGTGTTTATTTAAATATTGCACATATGCATGTGCCATGATTTTGTTCATTCAAATATTGTTGCTATGCATATCCCATAAAGGTGTTTATTTAAATGCTGTACATATGCATATCCCATAAAAGTGTTCGTGCAAATACTGTAGCCATGCATATCCCATAAAATTGTCCAATTAAATACTGTAGCCATGCATATCCCATACGTGTTTATTTAAATATTGTAGCCATGTATATCCCATAATAGTGTTAATTTAAATACTGCAATATTTTTTTTTTATGTGACACATATTTGACACTCATCTGAATAGTTTGCGCACTGTAACTGATGCACATGCGCAAATGTGCAGCTCTTCACGTGAAGTTTCGGTTTCATCTTCTCCAGCATCACAGCAGCTATCAAGGAGTTCCAGTGGCTGACAGCTGAGATTATCACTGAGAATGCTTTCGAGCTTCCTGTTCCTTTTTTCATTGGTACTGGCCACGTTCAGACATTTCATTGGAAGTTTAAACTGGTTGTGTAATCAGTCTTTTAATATTATTGGAACAGAAAGTAACAGTCTGTTACACTGTTGTCCATCAATTGCAGACAACTGCAATATAGTGTCTAACTAAATTGGGTGTCTAACCATAATTGCAACGCATCAATTTGTGATTTGATTGCAGCGCTGGTACGGCTGGGGCCGGAGGAGGGGCGCAAATGCAGGTGGACGCGAAGGGCCACGCCCACAGCTTCAGATACAGCCTGAACTACCCTAGCATCGGACACTGCATCATCATCAACAACAAGAACTTCCACAGGAGTACCGGTAACACAGTCCATCACACAAACACATCAGAAAAAAACTCTTATATTCTGCTTGTATTCGTTTATTTCTCTCCATTACTGATCCGATATGAGAGTTGCTATGGATACAACAGACTCAGTAGATCTTGAGAAGTGGTGTGATTAAACCACTTTTGATCACTGGAAGTATGAAAGCTTGTAGCACATTGGTCAAAAACCCACAACGCCTAATCCTTGTAGAATTTCACTGTATTTCACAACTGGAGCATCATACCAACTGTCAAACTTGGTGGTGGTAGTGTGAAGATGTGGGGCTGAGGATTTAAAATCCTGTAGTCTAGGTCTCATTTGTGTGCGTCTACCTTTCTAAGAGTAATTTGTATGTGTGTGTTTTTTTTGTTTTTCTTCGAAAGGCATGAATCAGCGTAACGGTACGGACGTTGACGCTGGAAACGCCATGAAAGCGTTTGGAAAGTTGGGCTACAAGGTGAAGGTGTTCAACGACCAGACTGTGGATCAGATTAAGCAGGTTTTAACTGCAGGTAAGACTTGAACTCCTCTTGTTCAGCCACGCTCCGTTTAACCAGTGACTGAAGTTAACCAATAGCTGTGCAGTTCTGCATAAAAAAATTGTGTTTTAATGGGAACAAAGTTCATTGCTTGCCTCAGCTTTATGATTTGCTTGATGCTTGATTCCTGCCTTTTTTTATTATTATTATTCTTTGCGAACTTCAAAATGCAGCCATGTAAAAAAAAAATAAGACACTCCTTGTCTATTAAGAAACATGTATATATTAGTATTCAATCTTTTTAGCAACATACTGTATGTAGATAAATTGCATTTTATTGTTTATTTAATGACACCCTTTGACCTGTCACGTCAACCATTGTCTAACATTCACTGGGAGAAAGTATTTTCCTACTCCTTCATGCAGAATTCTTTCAGTTGCATGTTTGAGTGGTGTTTTGCTGCACAGATTGTTTCCATACGATTTGGGTCTAGTGTTTGAATTGGCATTTGCAGAACTTGCATGGCCCTCCTCCACTACCCAAAAAGTTTGTTCCTTCCTGGAAGTTGTACTCGGAACAAAGGTGACAACACCTGTTGCATTAATCAAGGCATGATTGGCTGAGCTGTGTTAAAGCTCTGTAAATGCAAACTGCATTCTGTTGGCCCCAACTTCCATAATTCATTTTCATCCTGTCTAGTGACAGAGTAGCATTTTGTTTAGTGTTTTTTTTTTTGCTATGCAATATTTGGCAATGTAAACACAACATTAAGTTTAGAACCTATATTACCTTACTCTTATATTAAAATAAGAATAAAATCCAGTAACTAACGCTATCCTTCACCATCTCCATCCCTCTTGAATCCTTTGTTACAGAGAGAATAAGATTCGATATCCTGAACCTTAAAGACAAGCTTTCCTTCTTCCTTTTTCATATTTTGCATTAAACACAAAATTCCATTGTGCTGATCTTACATTGACTCTTTAAATCTTCACTATTAAAACGTTCAGTATTGAGAAGAAAAACGTAATTGAATCAAGATTTTTCACATACGGATTTCATGTCATATTTTACATTCTTTCAAAAGTGTAGTAACATCACTGCTTAGGGATGTTACTGTCAGAGCTCATCACATGACTGATAATGAGGCAGAAACAGGATGTAGCCTGTTCTCACCTCCACCCTGTATTTACTGAAGACACAAAGCCAGTTATCAGCCAAACCAGTCCAGCAAACAGTCCTTGAGGCAGTTTTATTTCTTGTTTTAGCAGCAGGCTACAGGCCGATAACATTCATTACATTACATTACATTACATTTGGCAGACGCTTTTGTCCAAAGCGACTTACAATAGTCAAGTACAAAAGTAATAGAAATTAAGATAAACCATTTTTTTAGATAGGGCTTAAAGGAGGTCGAAGGGAAATAAAGGGATAGAGAAGTGAAGGAGGGGAAGAAGGAAATGAGGTTAGAAGTAGTTAGTGTGTTAGAGGTGTTAGGAGAGTAAGTGCTCTTTGAAGAGCTCTGTCTTCAGGAGTTCATTAAAGATAGTGAGAGATTCTCCTGATCTGGTAGTGGAAGGTAGTTAGTTCCACCATTGGGGAACTCTGTATGAGAACAGTCTGGATTGGTCTTTGCTTTGTGTGAGTGTTTGGCAAAGCGAGGCGACGTTCATTGGAGGAGCGCAGCGGCCGGGAGGTAGCGTAAGCCTTCAGGAGTGATCAGTGCAGGTAGGGAGGAGCTGTTCTGTCATCACCTTGTAGGCGATTGTAAGAGCTTTGAATTTGATGCGAGCATCAACTGGTAGCCAGTGGAGCTCAATGAGCAGCGGAGTGACATGTGCCCATTTTGGCTGGTTGAAGACCAGACGTGCTGCTGCATTCTGGATCATTTGGAGTGGTTTTACTACGCAGGCCGGGAGGCCAGTAGTAGAGGCCACTCACCTCTGTATGGCGAAAGAGCTAGCACTTAGCACTGTTAGCGGCTAATGCTAATAGTGTTCCAGCCTCTGTGCTGGAGAACTAAACTGAAACTCCTGTATAAATCTGTACCTCAGTTACAGAGTGGCTTTACTGCTTCTTACAAACTGGCTGGTAGAATTCATACATAAGGTTTCCCCATTTTTGGGAAAATGAATGTATTTTAAGTGCATTTTATAGTGTGAAAAATATGGTATATTAAAAAATGAATGCTTTGCTTTTCTCCCTCACTTAGTTGCCAGGGAGGACCACAGCCGCTGTGCATCACTGGTGTGTGTGCTGCTGAGTCATGGAGATGAAGGCGTGTTTTTTGGGACGGATGGAGCGCTGGAGCTGAAATCTTTAACCAGCCTGTTCAGAGGAGACCGCTGCACTTCACTAGTGGGCAAACCCAAACTCTTCTTCATACAGGTGGGTGCATATAATATGGAGGCACATTCAGGCTTGTTCTTTCCCATAAGCTGTGGGTGTGTTCTAGCAGTAACCCATCTTTATAAAAGCATGTTAGTTTAGTTTGAGGAGAGAAGAGTATGAGGCAATGGATCATGGGAGTAGTCCTTGTGCTTTATGTAAGAACACTGTGTACTTTTGTTTAACCCAAGCTCACAATTACCACTCAGCACTAGCAGTAGTAGAGATTTGATATAGTGCAACAATAATATTATTATTACAGTAATACAGTTTATTTTTTAGGGCGCTGAGTCATCCTGCAATCTAAAACGCTGCTGGTTCGAATCCCGGTCATGCAGCTTGCTCTGTTTTGGTGGATAGATTGCGCTCTTTCCCCCTCATCACTCCTAGGGTGATGTCAGTCAGCACAAGGCATCTGTGAGCTCATGTATCAGAACCGAGTCGCTGCGCTCTCCTCAGCCATCTCTGATGTATGTTTGATGCACCCAGTTGTGTTCAGATCTCCATTGTTAAGTTGATGGTTTAAGATGGTTTGATTTCGGTTTTTGGTTTAATGTCTTCCTCACTGTTCCAAACTATTCTGTATGTGGCTCACCCTGAAGATCTGCCCATTCTACCAATGGATTCTTTATTCAAAAAAAAATCCGTGGGCCATCTAGTGCATACAGGATTGAACAGGATAATCAAGATTGTACATCTTTACATGTAGAACTTACCCAAGAGCATTGAAGTTGATAGTTGATAGTGCTTTTGTTAGAAACCTGTGGAACCTGAAGAACTTTTATGTGGCAGTGATTTTCATATTTTACACTTTTCATTAACTGAAACATAAGGAGCTTGCACTTGTTTGCATTTTACACTTAAGTAGCTATATTCAAGTAACATTTCTATATTTTATATTGGGTTCATAAAAATGTTGCGATTGTACTAAATTGAGTTCCATGGAAATAAATGTAAAGGAAACATTAGTTTGAGAGGAGAGAGCAATCCCACGTCACTGAACAGCAGCAGGGTTGTTCAGCACCGTGGACAGCGCATTCATGCTTTGAGGGCTGATGTTTGCAAGGCCAGAGGGCTGGGGGCCAATCCAGCCCCCACCACAACCCTCAGACAAAGCTTTTGTGGCTAATGAGAAAAGTTCATTTAGACTGTATCTGGTGTTTTGAAGATCTAGGTTATTATAGGCAACAACAGGATTTCCTGTAGGACATTCACTGCATCTGATGAAGCATTTGTGCAGTTTTAACTTGTTTAACAGGAGATTTTGGCCCAATCCCTTTGGCCTTATTTGTCATGTGGGAGGATCAAGTTTGAAAAAAAAAAAACGTCTAAAAAAACAGATACATTGTCAAAATAAATGGGAGCTAAAGTTATCAATTCACTAGAATCCTGTTTTTTTATTTTTTGTTTTTAAATGAAGCAGCAGCCTCAGTAACTACTGCTGCACCACTTAAGGTGGAACGACAATTAGCTACAGAAATGTGCTACTATTGATTGTTTTAGGCTTGCTTTAAAAAGAGCAAAGGGCAATAATACATTGAAACTACATTAAACTAAATTAATTCAAGAATTTAAACAAAGAAATATTTTTTTAATTATTTAATTATTTTTTATTACTTATTTATTGATAAGTGAGCTTACATTTTTTTTATTTCTTTTTAAATATATATTTTTCTTTTTTGTTAATTTATTTTTTCTCTTTTTAGTTATTTAATCATTTTAGTTAATACTATATTTATTGCACTGCTTTATTTCCACATTCAGTTAGTTTTATAGTTTTAAATTATTTTTATGCATTATTTTCTAAGATACATTTTATAAAATTTATTGTTTTTAATTTTCCTTCCTATAGTTTTGAATATATATATATATATATATATATATATATATATATATATATAATATGTAAATATTTGTATTCTCATATTCATCATATTCTCATAAAAATAAAGGTTGGTTATTGTAACCCTAACACTTCCCCTCTACCAATCTATGCCAGCAAGAATCACAGCACCCACAAATCATAGGGGTAGGACTAAGTGGTAGAGGCCAAGGAGTGAAATGGGATTGGTCTATGGTCTTGCATAGTGTATTTTAATGGGGATGTAACAAAGCATCGTTTTACAATTCAACATTATTGAAAAATTTGACAAATGTGCATCGTGGGAACATATAGGATTTCATGTTCTGTTTAGGAAATGTTATGCAGTTGCATTGTTTGAACAGCAGAGGTCGCAGTCCAGTTCTCTTTGTAGACCAAAGAGCCAGTGGGCGTAAGCAAAGGATGAATGATATGTCAGTGTTTTTTTTGACTGAACTCAAACACGCGATGTGTCTGTATTGGCAGGCCTGCAGGGGCACTGACCTGGACGCGGGTATCGAAATGGACAATCCTCCAGATGGTTCGCCTGTGAAGATCCCAGTGGAGGCAGATTTCCTCTACGCCTACTCCACAGCACCAGGTAGATAAACAGACCGAATCCTCCATATAGCTCCTCCAGCTCCACAGTAATTAGCCAACAGAAGTGATTTTAAACCCATTTCCTACTTTGGCTTGGTCTTTGCAGGTTACTACTCATGGAGAAACACCATGACCGGCTCCTGGTTCATGCAGTCCCTCTGTGAGATGGTCAGCAAATACGGCAGAGAGCTGGAGCTCATGCAGATCATGACCAGGGTTAACTATAAAGTGGCGATGGACTTCGAGTCTGCGTCCAACGCTCCGGGATTCGACGCCAAAAAGCAGATTCCCTGCATCGTGTCCATGCTGACCAAAGAGATGTACTTCACTTCTTGAGATAATGCAAGATGATTTGAACACAGCTTCTGCATTTGGGTGGTTGAGGGTTAGGCCACAATCGGGGATTTCTGGACCGCAAACGAACTACTCTTATTCTGTTTTTCTTATTCTGATTCCGCTTTAGAAATCCCTGATTGTGGCCTTGTGGAGAGAAGCTCTTCTCTGACTGACTGTGGAATTCTGGGTTTTCATGAAGTGGGATTATTTCACAGTTATCTGAATATCATTGTGGTCAAGCTTAGACTTTGTATGGCAACTTTACAGGAAAGGGGAAAACATGCTTCTTAAGTTTCAGGGGAAGTCAATGTCAAAAGTAATTTTAGAGCTATTTCTATTGGTTTATACAGTATGAAATTCTGAGACAATATGGAAAAAATCATAATTTGTGCTATAGAGGGAATGTTATGGGCATTATTTTCGGCTGCTTGTACCTTTATATTTCAGAAAATAACCATTTTTGATATTTAGATATTTAGATAACTGGTCAATTTCTCACTTCATGAAACTCTCACACGATTTGTAGCTTGGGAATGAGGGTGAGGTTTAGACATAACCTTGAAGCAATGGCCTATTTGTTTTACACCTGGTTATTTCTTGTGATTATTATCTGGATTCTATCTTAAGATCTAAACCACATGTGTTTACACGTGGTAGTCAAATGTGTGTCCAGTTTGTGTGCAATGGGCCATTAAGTCCAAGGCTAGTCCAGTGGAAAAAGTAGTTGGTACTCCATGCAGCCTCTTCCTGTATTTACAGATGTATTAAGAATGGTTGCTGCCTCGAAATGCAACATTTTTTTTTTACATGCTGTTGCGATCTTCTAAGTTTAAAGGAATGCACAACAGATTTGGCAACCCATGCTGACGAGGAAATGAACTCGAGAATGAGTTTCGGTTGTCAAATTAGGCTGTCTTCTAAAGTGGTTTAAGAATGGTGTGTTCACACTTGCACATTCATGTGGTTTGATCTTATCCAGATATACACCTGATACTCAAGACCAGATGCATAATGTGACCAGGTGTAAATGGGGTCTATTTTTTTTTTTTATTGAGCCATGTATATGCAGAATTGTGTTTTGCTTTTGCCGTACCCCATTATGTCCATTCTAGGCAACTTTAAACGAATCAGATAAAACCACTATGCCCAAATATGAGAATATGATATTTCACCACCAAAGGACCACCACTGACCAAATGCTTTTTATCACCTATGATACCCAGACAGTAGTGGTGTTACTTTTCAGAAACACCTACAAAATGCATCTTTAGCTTGATTGATGTTTCTGATAACAAAAAAAGACCTAAAGGTGTAGATACACTGCAGGGGCAGCTAAAAGAATAGTTTTGAGGGAAAAATGGATGTAATCAAGTCTTTTGTTCAAATTAACTTCTTAAGCTTTGAACTGCAGCTACGTTAGACTAAAGTTGTTCAGACTAGAAGTTAATAGCCAGGTCAAACTGCATCCATCAAGGTCAGTAAGTAGGCTTTTCATGGTAATTACTTTATCTATCATACATCTTTAAACTGGGAAAGCATCGTGTTTAATTTCTCAACAAAAAAAAAGAATTTAATAATCTGTAAATCCAGAAATTCCACAGTGCATATTTTATTCACATACTAGTTTTCTCAAAGGTCTAGCATCATGAAATCCGGTGCAGGTCTCCGGATTTCGTTCATTTCATTTTCAATTTAACCATAAAAGTTTTATACATTTCAGAAAACTTCTAAACTACTTTAGTCTTAATTGACTCGCCTATGCTCCGCCTACAATTGTGATTTTTTTTTTTTTTTTTTTTTTTTTTAAGAGCCAGACAAGTTTGAAAATGGAGCGCCCCCAAGCATTGAGCTCTGAAACAGTGGAAGAACTCTTGTGGAATGTTCCATGTTGTGATGGTTGGTGCTCCATCCAATAGCAATGTTCCTCCATAATGTCATAATGCATATTAGTGAGATGGTGTCCCAATACTTTTGACCATTTCATGTGTTTTCTGTGCACATATAAAGGGAATACAAAGTTTTGTTTGTGCATTTAATAGAAAACATCCAGTGAGGCATCGAATCCCAAGAATACTGTTCTAACTGTTAAGCATGGTGGTGGGAGCATCCTCCTCTGCACTTTAGGTCATTATTTACAGACTACAAAATTCACAACAGCAGCTACTAAAAACACATTTGTGGGTGGAGCTTAGATAAGCCATTTGGCCCCAGTTATTCGGTAACTGAGTCTTCAGCAAATAATATAAAATAATAAAAAAACTAGTTTACATGGGATACTGTTACATAGCTACAGCTGACCCAAGTCCAAAAGGGGATGACGCTCTGCTGTACACCACAGAAAGCAAATACACTCCACTGTGAACTACTTTTGATGTCTTTTTTTTCCTCTTTTTTTTTCTTCTTCACAACAAAGGGAGTTTTATACCTACATGCATGATGTACGTATTTATACAGTAGTGATTCTGTTTTTTTTAGTGTTTATTTTGCAGAATATTCAGATTAATCACCGTTAACATCGTATAACCACGCTTTAAACTAGCACTGGACATCAACAAACAAACGGGTTGTATGCTGTAGTTTAAAAAAATCAGGGACTAAATAATTTTTTTTCAAAGTCGAAATCAGGATTTTGTATGTACATACCACCCATGTGCTTTTGTTTGCGTGTGTGTTTGTATTTTTGTGTGGAAGTTTCTAGATTATTTAAGGTCATTAGATGCACTCCAGTGTTGCTTTAGAGCAGGGGCTGATCCACGAAAGTCTAAAAGACTTAAGAATTAAACATTTTTTTTTTTTTTGCTATGCAATAAGAGTTTAATTTGGTACGTAAGCATTATTGAACTTCTAAAGCATACATTTATACATTTCACTTTCTAGACCATAATATGTAGAGTAATCAGTAGAAATGGTCCATTTTCAATCTAATGTTAGGTTAAAAAGAAAGGCTTTTGCCTTAACACAGGGCGACCAATCAGAACAAAGCGTGTTGTTTGCATACCGTACATTACTCTCAAAGACGTGATCTGTTTAGTTCAAACAAATACACAAATGGCCTGCCAAAGGAAATGCCTTTTTTTAGGAGGACAATTGTTGAGTCGGAAGGTCTAAAGATGCTTTAAGGAGTGTGAAGGCACTCAAACACGTAATCTATGTTCCAAACTGTAAAGCATGGTGGTGGGAGCATCATGCTTTGGGCCTTCTCATAGATGGACAGCTACTAAAGGAGCGTTTTAGCCAGGACAGCTTCTGGAATGATGCTTCATCTTAGCACACTTACTTATTATTTGCATATAGGAATCTTAAAGGGACAGTCTGCTAAATTCTAAATGTGATAAAAAAAAGAGGCATAGCAGCCTTTCTGGTAAGCTTTTTAGAAAGGGATGTTTTTTTTTTTTTTACAGTCTGGTGCTATTCTTAAGAAACACAACAATGCATTTTTTAGATATTGTGATATTTCTAATAACAATACTTTTTGATTATTATTCTTTGGAAAGCTTTCGTGAGTCAGCCCCAAGCGTTTTTGCCAGTGTGCCTCAGCTTCGCTTTAAGACAATTCACGAACCAATCGAGACCGAGCTGATTCAGGTTTACTGGGGAGCACCAGTCCTTCCAGACTTCACTTTGAGGAACACTGCCTTAGACCACCAATCAGACGTGACCTCGAGTGACCCTTACTGAGCCATTCTGAGTCTGTTGATCTTGTTCATATGGTTTGATTAGATAAAATATGTGGTATTTTGATTGACAGCCATGTGAGGTCTGATGCTGCGCTCCATTTACCTCAGAGTTGAACCTTTAGATATATACGCTATCACTGTTAGCATTGTTAGCGATATCTGTCGATAGCAGTGCATTATGTGGTATTTTGCACTTCTAAACAACATGAACACATTTAAACATATAGAAGTTAGTACAAGATAGTACAGTGTGTATAACTGAGTTAATGAGACACCAACAGACTTCTGTTGAGTAACTCAGGATTGGTGAGGTTCCCGACGTTCCTAGTGGAAAATCAGACTTGCAGGAGCATTCCAGTTACGATTTGCCAATTAGAACCAGGAAATTCTAATTTCTGAGTCCAAATAGAACGCAGCATGAGTCCTAACTGTTGCCGGATGATACCAGCAGCCCTTGTCATCATGTACAATAGTGTTTTGCTTTGGTTTCTTGAAGATGTTCTTGCACTGCCTTTTACTCGATCCCTTTTACACAATTCCTCTGTATTTCAACAATAAATAAATGGCATTATGTTTTGTCAACATGGTGTAATGGTTGTATATTGTGTTTGTGTAGTATTCAAAAAAAAAGTCGTGTTCAGAAATATCAATGTCTAGTCACTAGACCTAGATGGTTGCATGCATACGGTATATTAGAATTAGTATCCTTTATATTTTTAGCATTTTTTAAGCGACAAAATGGCATGTACAGGGTTTGTACGGTCATGAAAAACCTGGAAAACTCATGGAATATCAATATGACTAAATGAATGATTGACTGTGTGAATGCTTGACTGATTGACAGATTGAGTGAGTGAATTAATGACTTAGACACTGACTGACTAAATCAGGGGTGTCCAAACTTTTTTTTGTTGGGGGCCAGAAGGAGAAATATATTTGAAGTCACGGGCCACACTAACAAATAATGAAATATACCACTTTAAATAATACTTCTTTCCTGATTATTTCATTAACACACCATTTTACTCGACTTACTATCTTTATCTTTGACAGTGTTGTGTAAACTAAGATTTTTCAAATTGATGTTTAATTTCATGATTTCTCTTAATATTAAACTCCTTAATTACGAAAACTTTTAGACTTTGGTCCGTTTTTCTGCGTTAGAAATGCGCACCCTCTCCGCTTTTAGACTCTTTTACCCCGTTTTTCTGTGTTAGAAATGCGCACCCTTTCCGCTTTTAGACTCTTTTACCCCGTTTTTCTGCGTTAGAAATGCGCACTCTCTCCGCTTTTAGACTCTTTTACCCCGTTTTTCTGCGTTAGAAATGCGCACTCTCTCCGCTTTTAGACTCTTTTACCCCGTTTTTCTGCGTTAGAAATGCGCACTCTCTCCGCTTTTAGACTCTTTTACCTGTTTTTCTGCGTTAGAAATGCGCACCCTTTCCGCTTTTAGACTCTTTTACCCCGTTTTTCTGCGTTAGAAATGCGCACTCTCTCCGCTTTTAGACTCTTTTACCCCGTTTTTCTGCGTTAGAAATGCGCACTCTCTCCGCTTTTAGACTCTTTTACCTGTTTTTCTGCGCTAGAAATGCGCACTCTCTCCGCTTTTAGACTCTTTTACCCCGTTTTTCTGCGTTAGAAATGCGCACCCTCTCCGCTTTTAGACTCTTTTACCCCGTTTTTCTGCGTTAGAAATGCGCACCCTCTCCGCTTTTAGACTTCTTGGCCCGTTTCTGACACCTAGCGTTAAACTTGGAATCTCACATTATAAAAACCTGCTTAACAGCGGGCCAACTTTCATTCTATTTCTAAAATACCTCGCGGGCCGCTCCAAAAAAGGAAACGGGCCGCAGTTTGGACACCCCTGGACTAAATGATTGACTAAATGATTGAGTGAATGAATGATTAAGTGAATCAGTGAGTGAATAAATGACTAAGTGAATGACTGATTGAATGATTTACTAACTGATTGAGTAAATGACTTAGTGAATGAATGACTATAAGACTGTCAGTCAGTTAATACATAAATGAATGAATGAATAAATGACTGTACGACTGAAAGACTAAAATAAAAGACTGAGTCTGACTAAGTGAATAAATGACTAATCCAGCTACATAAGCAGTTAATTGAAGAATAAATCCTGAAGAAGAAGAACAGCCAGCTGCTTACAAAACACAGTGACTTTATTCCTCCTGCAAACACACTGCACATTACAGCACATCTTCCAATACAGAAAATACACATTTAGCACATAAATAGATCAAGTATGTACAAAATGCAGGGTTATTTATAGTGTAGAGGCACTGGTGACCACCTTTCTGCTGGGTTCTTGTGCTCCTGGTAGACACACATCTATCTGCAGTCCACTGCGTCATCACTAAATTAAAGCCTCAGAGATTCTGTGTGTTTTTTTAAGGTATAATTACTGATTGTACCTTAAATTAAAGCGGTACCTTCTGAGCAGTGACTGCTTTGGTGTACATACAATACCTTTGAGGAAAGCTGTATGCATAAATACTCTGAGAATTAGGAGAAATGTCCCCAGGATGGGATAGACTTTGTGCTTTTACCCATCGCTCTTTGATTAAACCAGCGAATCCAGGCTTTATAATGGCAACACAGAAGCTACTTCATAGATAGAGGCGTAACAAATCAAATATATAACACAAAAGCATTTCACAGAGAGGCACAACTCAAAGCTTACTTATTATTATTATTTAACTTAAATAATAAAAAAATCAGACCCTCCCCCCATCCTCTACCAGTAATCTCCACACTTTACTGCTTCATCTGTGCAGACTCTGTCACAGTAGGACGATCTAGGCAAATTTGAGATGCAATTGAATTCCAAATTTCAAATGCACAATAGAATAGAAGAGAATATCTTTATTCTAATTGTAAAAATACAAAAATATAGACACTCATCACCAAAAAAAAATAGTTGCACCCTAAAGGAATCAAACTCCTTTTCCCTTTCCATACTGCAAAACTGGCAGGACTATTTAAGCTCTATGGGATGCAATTAAGAACCTCTACAATGCACAGCTCATTTTATATGACCACAAGTTGCTCATATCTGTCAAAAAAAAATTATTTATTATTTTTCATAACCATTTATCCTCCTTATCTTCCTTCTGGATGCAACAATTTACAATTTCACAATAAGTATATTAGTCATTAGGGCTGCAACGATTAGTCGATATAATCGACAATGCCGACCAATCGTTAATTTGGGACAGAAGGAACTTGGTCTGTGTCTCCAAAAGTGCCCAAACACAACAGATTATATATGTATTTATTCACTAAATATAAGTACTCTCCCCGTTCAAACAACACGTGGACATTTAAATGCTTTTTAAATCTCATGTTTGGCTGTTTTTCTGTTGTTTTAAGAGATGAAGGGCATGGCAGAAACTAATCGACTAATCATTGAATAATCGACCAATCAACCAAAAAAAAAAAAAATCCTCAGATTAGTTGACTACCAAAATAATCCTCAGTTGCAGCCCTATTAGTAATAATGGTTCCCACTTAGTTACCACAATAAGACAACCCTCTATAAAGAGTTTATGAATGACGCATAAAAAAAAAACAGGCCACTTCTAAATCATATTCCTTCAAAAAAAAAAAAAAAAGTGTCGAAAATGGTAACTTGCTCTTATAGCCTACAACACAGTAGTCAGACAGTCAACCATTATAGAAAATATAAATAAATATCCAAAGCAAATTAGACATTGTGGCCAATACTACACAATGATGGTGAGCGAGGGTTGAAGGACACACCTGTAATGTAAATAAATAATAAACCATACCAGTAGAAACAATAGGAAAGAAGTGTTTTTTTTTTGTTTGTTTTTTTGGTATAATATACTAAGAAATGTTAGATCAACTTTATCTTATTTTGAGAGTGTTTCTCGCATAAGCCCCAGTCCCAGGTGGGGCTATGTTGTTGCAAAGTGGTTGCAACAGCGTTTTTGTAGTAGTATATTGTTACTGTGGTGTTGCTAGGTGGTTGCTATCTCTGTAATATAGTGGTGCTTAGTGGCTGCAAGCGTGTTTCTTGCTGTTCTTACTGCTAGGTAGTTGCCATGAAATCGAAAGTGGTTGCTATGGGGTCGTTCAATGGCTACAAGGTGGCTGCTATGATGTTTACAATGCACATAACTGTAATAAACCAAACGTAAACTATTTAGAAACTCTTTATAAATGAAGTCTTTTGGTACTTTTGGTTTTAAAATAAACATTTAGAATCATGCTACATGGGTGTAACAATACATTTAACTTTTTTCACAATACTTTGATCAAAACTTGACTGAAAAAATTGAGAGAAAATCATATACACAGCACAATCTCCAGTGTTATATCTTTATGGAAGGTTTAAAAACCTGTTAGTTATCTTTGTATTATCTTTATATTGTTTTTTTTTATTGTTTTATCTGAATCATTTCCTGAATGTATTAATTTGCAGCTGTCAAAATGGGCAGATTAGACTATATTACACTGGGAGAGGTAGATAAGGGGAGCGACTACACACTGACGATTAGAGGGAGAGCAAAAGACATGCCCAATGTTTGAATAACACATATTTCCAGAAGCCAAGATGTTAGTTTTACTCAAAAAATACACTTTTCTCTGCTTCCTGCTTCCTCTGTCCACTTGTAGACGAGTATGGGAGGAGCCTAAACGAATGAACACCTTATAAATGCATCAACGCCTTCTTCTGTCACCTTTAAACAACGTCCGAACTTACAGAGCATCCCTGAAATCGATGCTACACAACTAGTAGCTAACAGTAGCTAACACTGACAATTCAACACTGCCATTTTTTTTCTGTGTGCTATGTGTTCAATATTAAAACTATATATGTATTTTTTTATATTAAAAATCTATTAAGGAGACTAAAGCACAACCCTGCTGGGGTGTTGTCAATAAAACTGCATTGGTTAATGCTATAATTAGATTGTATTGTATTGTTACACCCCTTTTAGCTAATATGATCATTATTTTAATGATTAAATATTATTCATGCTAATTAAATAATTACAATAACATATTCTTCATATTCTTCGTGTTGAAATGACAAGTCAAGGCATTTACCGGCCTTAAGGCATTGGGCCATATGATTTCTCCTCAAAACTACAGGAGAGTGGTGACGCCACCTTGTGGAGATCATTAAAATTGCACTTCATTACTGGGAGGATTCAGTTACCTAAGAGGATCCTGGTGTGTTTTACAGTGGGGGGTAATGAAGCCATCACAGATAAACACCTCCCACTTTCTCTCTCTCTCTCTCTCTCTCTCTCTCTCTCTCTCTCTCGCTCTCTCTTTCCCATCTGGTGTGCTGCCCCCCCCCCCCCCCCCTTCGTCTCCCCCTGCCCCACTCGATCTCTCGGGTCGTGTTCACATCTTGATCCTGGCGTACAGCTGGTCGATGTGCTCTCTGAAGTAGTTCCTCAGCTCAGTTCTCTTCGCCTTCAGGGTGGGCGTTAAAAGGCCGTTCTGGACAGAGAACATCTCAGGTTGCAGGACGATGTCTCTCACCTGGAGGAACACACACACAAACTGTATTAAAGTGGCTCTTAAGATTTGCATTGTGCTGTTTTATCTATCTATCTATCTATCTATCCATCCATCCATCCATCCATCCATCCATCCATCCATCCATCCATCCATCCATCCATCCATCCATCCATCCATCCATCCATCCATCCATCCATCCATCCATCCATCCATCCATCCATCCATCCATCCTGGTGTCTTTCCAGTTCATGCACCTAATTTTTAAACATTCTGCGCATTTCCACCACAAAAAGTCAGTTCTGGAACCTGAAAAGTTCAAGAACCCAAGAGTTTGGAGGAAAACGAAGCGTGAATGAAGTTATAAAGTAGCAGATGACTTCGTAGGTATGTAGGTCAGTGGATTAGCGTCCTAGCTAAGCGGACATAAATCAGTGTCGATAAACAGCGAGACGGCGCAAAATTCTGGGAGAGCATAAGAAAAATGTGAGATTATACAATATCCATACTTTATATAATACAATCGTACAAGTTCTAGGAGGTCAAAATGCATCGCTACATGTAGACAGGCCTGATTTTTTATTTTTTTGTGTTATTTGTGAATCGTCCGCATCCGAATCGAGATGTAACTAAGAATCAAAAATGTCTCCCATCCATGATTGTTATACTGACAAATGTTACGCTTATTTCTTCATAAGAGAACAATTTCAAATGTTTTGGTACTGAAGACATACTTTTTTAAAGTTTTTAAACTCTTTTTGCTGTAGAAAAATGGAAATAAAGTTTCTTTCTTTTTTTTAGCCATTTAGCTCCACCCCCCCCCCCCCCCCCCCTTCTTTTTTTTTTAGCAGAAGTTTTCTAACATAATTGGGGAAATAGGAAGTCATGTATTCTTTGATGTAGTCTCACTTCCAATAAAACTAACTGGTAACTGGCCAACGTGAGCTGGTTGGCTAAAAAGCACCAAGGTTCTTACGCTGCAAATATAACCATTGGCAAAACTAGACAAAATATATGTAAATTGAGGCATATATGCTTACATTAATCTGCCAATGGTGTAAGAAAAACATTTCTTAGTAAGATTTCCTAAAATGAGCATTTGCAAAGTCTCAAAATGAGTGAAATAAGACTTGAATCAAGCAAGAAACCCTTATTTTCTAGCCTAAATTTGTACACAAGAATCACAATAACTTGACTAATGACTTTGGGATTATTTTGAGTTCTAAATATTTAAAATAAGGTGACAATTCTAAGATTCTATTCCTAAAATGAGTAAAACAATCTTACACTTACAATGTTTAGTAAGAAAACAATTCAGAGAATCAGAAATCAGAGAAAAAATAAGATATATTGCCTTGAAATTAGATAATTACATATGCTAAGATTAGTTTTTTTTTTTTTACAGTGTATGAGCCTGAATGGAACAACTTCAAGAACCAAAGTTATTTTGGTCAAAAAGCGCAAAGTGAAAAAGTGGGTTGTATCTGACCATCAGAGCCAGCTGATTGGCTAACCTGCTCAAAGGACTTCAGACCGGCCTCCTTCCCCAGCCGCACTAAATCCTCCAAAATGGCATTTTTAAGCTCCTGAAACAAAAACAAAATTGGAAAATTATAAAAGCAGTGGACAGAAATACAAAAATATTGAGACACCATATCCAACATTTCTTCTAAAACCAAAGAGTTTAAACTGTTTTTGTTGGACTAACTGTTTCTAATGTTCAGGAAAGTCTTTCTTTTGCAGCATTGCTCTTAGGATTTCATGGCATCCAGCAACTAGAACCCTATTAAAGAGGACAACATGCTGAATTATCACCATCCCACCTCAACCCACTACATCATCCTCAACTCAAGGTTATCCAAAAGCAGTGATGCATGAAAACTGTGATTAAAAATCTGGGTTATAATTATTTTATATATTTTAAATATTTTTCCACCAAATATTTAAGATTTCTGAACTCTTAAAATAAATAATGAATATGAACTTGTATTCTTTGCAATATTTAAGGTATAAGAGCGCTAAGATTTCTCATTTTCTGCAAAAAAAAATGGGAGAAAATATGGGAGAAAGTCCGTAGTCCGTAGTTTACAGAATAAAACAATAAAACATGTTCATTTTAATACATTTTGCAGAGCTGTACGTGTGTATGTGTATATGTGTGTGTATGTTACCTTGCTCTTGCAGAGATCTGTGTAGGAGCCCTCAAGGCCTCTATTCTTGGCCCAACCTGGAAGGAAGTCAGGATCTGGTACCACAATCCCCACTAAACACGCCTAAAAGCAAAAACGAGGATGGTTTAACCTCACACAGAGTACACCCAAAACACCTGTCTAATATTGTGTAGTAGATGCTTCAAGAAGTCCTATTTATGAGGTTGAGAGATAAGACCTCCACAAGTTTCCTTAAAGCTCCACTATATAGGATTGAGATTTTGTGCTCGTGGGCTCCCCCTACAGTTGTATAGTGTAATAAATGTTTCAGGCGGATTAGTTTCTCTTTCTGGTTTTCTGGCTTTCACAGACATACCCGGTCTCTTTCCAGCTTCTGCCAGAGTGTCTGTATGTTAGTTTGTGAAGAATGAACCAGTAGTCCTTGTAGAACTGTTAGAACTAAAGGTCGGAAAGCAGGTTGCAGTTCTCGTGAGCGTTGGTCGCGGCCGCCTCGGAAAACTTACAGAGTCAGGTTTGAGTTCAGAGGAGCTCCGACACAGACACGAGAGCACCACTATTCCTCCTATTACACCTCAATGCAGCGCTGCAGTGAGTTTCAAGCTGTAATTTTACTTCTTTAAAAAGATCAAAAATCAAGGAAAGTATTGGGTGCCCATGACATGTAACTTGGAACTGCATACCGGGGACACCCCCAGAGGTAGAAAAAGTACTGAAAAATTGTAATGAATTATTCCACATAATAATTTGGACCTATCAGGCAATATTTGTTCAGACCACCTTTTTCAAGAACAATGGCATAGGTTTGTATGATCCATTTTTATTTCTTTACTTTTCTTTTTTATTTCTTTCCTTTTCTTTGCTATAACTGCTATTTACATGCTTTTTTTAACATTCAAGCAGATTGTTTAATGTTTCCAATAAAACACCTTTTTTTTTTTTTATTTAGGCAATTGTTTTTTTTCCACAGCATTTTATTTTTTACTCAGTAACCGGAAGTTTTCCAATGTAGCTTAGTAAATTACTTGTGTCAAAATGTACTTGAGTAAAAGTAAAATGACCTATTTTAGCACTTAAAAAACATTGTTTTTAACAGGATGTGCTATGCATATGTCTGTGTCCCTAAGGGTTGTGCTGCAGCAAGCAGTGGGTGGTATATATTCAGCTATATATAGCATGAACCAGCAGCAGCGCTGCATTAGTTATAAGCTGTGGTAATCATCTGGCTAATAAATCAGGTTAAACTGCACCTGAACAGCTGTTTAGCTCAAATAAGAGGAGTATAACTGGTAACTGGTTCTCATCTCTAACAAACTGCGCCAGTGTTTGTTTTAGTCCAATACCAAGTGTTATTATTATTAAGGTTTTCACACCTACTTAAACGAACAAATGAACCAAAGTCTGTTTTACCCGCATCAAATAGTGCTGGTGTGAAAACAACTTTAGAATTCAGATATACTCGAGTACAACTGCATTTCTAAGGGTGTTTTTAAACCTATGTTTGTTTCTCCATGGTTTGGTTTAGTTTCATACATGGAAAATCACAAACGTTGATGTCTGATAACGTTTTCAGCACAAACAAACTGCTCTGGAGTTCATTTGGAACCGGACCAAGACCACACGAGTGCAATTACTGTTTTCACACCTGCCAAAACCAATCACACAAAGAGTGCAAATGAACCAGAGTCTTTTTTTTTAACCAAACAAAACAGTGGTGGTGTGAAAACACCCTAAGGGGTCTTGCAATAGACAGCATTTTAAATTGAGATTTTCCATTCAGCAGAGAACTAGGCTTAATCCATGTCCAGGAACTGCCTCTAAAAGTATGAAGCGAACCCGAGATTGTTAGTCATGAGGCCTTCTCTGATTTCATGTGGATCTCACCTGCAGACTGTCTCCATGAACAAAAATCTGCGCCACAGGATCGCTCTGAATGTAGACGTTCTCTATCTTCTCTGGGGCGATGTACTCTCCCTGAGCAAGCTTGAAAATGTGCTTCTTCCTGTCGATGATCTTCAGAGTTCCGTTCTGAAACACAGAGATTTCAGACCTCAGTTTAAGACAGTTTAAAAGCTGCCTACATCAGTAGACATTACAGTAACTGATATGCATAAAGGAAAGAATATAAAAGAAAACTAGGATATAAATGTTTTCTCAGTCCGTAATGTAATTAACATGAACGGTGGAGGTCAAGTTGAGTTCTTTAAAACTAATAAAGGATTGTCGGATTTTTATATAAAAGCAACTCAAACCCATGTTTGACTGTAAGAGGGCTACAGGACGATTTATCAGACTTTGAATTGGTGCTGCACTGTTCACTAATACACCGATCAAGCTCAACATTATGACCACATCCTTGTTTCTATCTATCTATTTTCCCTTTTTTCAGGTCCACTAAGCGTATAGGAACTTTGTAGTTCTATAAATGCAGACTGTGTTCCCGTATCTTTTTCTGTACATACTGTATTTTTCACACTATAAGGTGCACTTAAAATCCTTTAATTTTCCCAAAAAACATCAGTGTGCCTTATAATCCAGTGCTTCTTACGTATGAATTCTACCAGTCAGGTGGTAAGAAGCAGTACAGCCACTCCGCTGAAGTGCAGCCCTATACATGAGTTTCAGTTTATTTTCAGCATTAGCATTAGTTGCTAACTGCGCTAAGCGCTAGCTCTTTCGCCGCTTCAGATGTGAGTATATCGAACTGTATTCTGTGGGATGACCTTCTAGCTAATATTGCCCTGGGTTACCAGAACTCTCAGGGTTCCTCAGTGTAGCGCTGTCGGGCGACGTTAGCCGCTAACTGTGGCTAGCACTAGCAGTTAGCCACTAATATTAATGTTGCTGCACCCTGCCTTAGTGGAAATCTGGAAATCTAAGCTCACTGTAAATAAACGGAAGTGTTCAGGAGAGAAATCTATCTAATGTAGATTAACATCCAGCACTCATTTGACTTTAAAAGATAGAGCATTTCTATTGTTAAAACACCATTAACAATCCCATGCAACCAGTGGTATGTCTGTTATTCTTGTTATTAAAAGTGTATGAAAGTAAATTATGAGAGAAACTGATGGTGAATGTAGTAAAACGAAATGTTCCTGTTTACCGGAAGCCACTTGGCGATGTCTCCTGTGTGCAACCATCCATCTTTATCAATGGCCTCTGCCGTCTTCTCTGGATCCTTCAGGTAGCCCTGGAACACATTTGGTCCTTTCACACACACCTAAAGAAAAACACACAACAGTCAAATGTGTCTCGTGTATGTAGTCTCCCGGTTAAAGAACCGATACTGTGTCAATATCAACAACCTACAATGCAACGTACAAAACTTTTCTTCCTTACTTGAAATGTGTTCCCCTTTTTATTGCTGTTATTACCCGAATCAGGGTCAATGTAATTTAGATATTTTGAGAGAATTTACAAAAAAACTCTCTGAGATGTAAAAGTGTATAGTTTCTTTTTGATTTCTACAAATTCAAAAAGCAAAACCTTCTATTCAACACAACTTTGCCATAACCATCGACTCTCTCTCTCTCTCACCGACAAAGGTTGCTAGGAACCTGGGTGTCATGGTTGATGACCAGCTTCTCTTCACGCACCATGTGGCCTCGGTTGCTCGATCCTGCCGCTTTGCGCTTTACAACATCGGAAAAATTTGACCGTTTCTGACGCAACAGGCCACCCAACTCCTGGTACAAGCTGTGGTAATCTCACGCCTCGACTACTGCAATGCCGTACTAACTGGCCTCCCGGCCTGTGTAGTAAAACCACTCCAGATGATCCAGAATGCAGCAGCACGTCTGGTCTTCAACCAGCCAAAACGGGCACATGTCACTCTGCTGCTCATTGAGCTCCACTGGCTACCAGTTGATGCTCGCATCAAATTCAAAGTGCTTACAATCGCCTACAAGGTGATGACAGAACAGGCTCCTTCCTACCTGCACTCGCTCCTGAAGCCTTACGCTACCTCCCGGCCGCTGCGCTCCTCCAATGAACGTCGCCTCGCTTTGCCAAACATTCACACAAAGCAAAGACCAATCCAGACTGTTCTCATACAGAGTTCCCCAATGGTGGAACTAACTACCTTCCACTACCAGATCAGGAGAATCTCTCACTATCTTTAAGAAACTCCTGAAGACAGAGCTCTTCAAAGAGCACTTACTCTCCTAACACCTCTAACTAACTACCTTCCACTACCAGATCAGGAGAATCTCTCGCTATCTTTAATAAACTCCTGAAGACAGAGCTCTTCAAAGAGCACTTACTCTCTTAACACCTCTAACACACTAACTACTTCTAACCTCATTTCCTTCTTCCCCTCCTTCACTTCTCTATCCCTTTATTTCCCTCTGACCTCCTTAAGGCCCTATCTATAGATGCTTTATTTCTAACTTCTATTATTTTTGTACTTAACCTCTTCTATTATTTGCACTTCAATATTGTAAGTCGCTTTGGACAAAAGCGTCTGCCAAATGTAATGTAATGTAATGTAAATTAATCGGCAGTTAAATACGACCTCAAATCAGAAAAGGTTGGGACTTTATATGTCTTTGTGATGTGTGCGGCATGTGCTTGTGCACTGTCTTATTAAAAACAATGCCCGGTGTGGTGCAGTGGATAACACCACTACCTGCCAGTGAGCACTAGCACTACCACATCATGTGGGAGACTGTGGTTCAATTCCCGACCTGGGTGACTGAATGCTGCGCTACACCAATAAGCGTCCTTGGGCAAGACTCCTAACACTAGGTTTAACTAAAAGACATTGGCCACTTTTTAATATAGTATATTTAAATTTTTTAACCAAACTATCCATGACTTTATGATACAAAAATACCAACCTCTCCCTCCCCGCTTGCTGCACGATAGTTCATGTCAGTAACATCCACCAGCTTGACGTAGTTACACGGCAAAGGAGCTCCCACGTGACCTAAACACAAATGCATGTGTATAAAATCATCTGCAATTGTATTATGTTTAGTTAAATGATTGTAACGTGTTGCTTGAAAGTTTGTGAACCATGTATTATTCTATGTTTTAGCCTTGTATTGTGTATAGAGTGATAATGGTTTCATTTTGCGGTTTCAGTCATGTTGGGCTAACACAAAAAGTGCCTGTACATGAAGACCACCAAGACAAGTTATTGACGACCTAGCAACACCATAGCAACAATATAGTACATAATAGGTGTGTAATACCTGCCGTCCAATCTCCGGGCATGGACATGGAACATCCCGCAGTGCATTCTGTCTGTCCGTAACCTTCATAAAACTATGAAATACAAAAAAAACATAATTTGCTTTGATTCAGCAAATTTTAAAATGAGTTAAAATCTCTTTAGAGCAAATAGGATAACCTTACCAAAGCATTGATGTAATTTAAGCTCTGCTTATATTATAATTTTATTAGACTTTCAAATCTCTTCATAATGCTGGGATCTACTGTATGATTATACTAGTAATTTGTTTATAGGTAATGGTGATTAAATTTGAGTGTATATGGTGTAAATGCAATCATAATTGTGTATTAGAGCCATCTTAAAGGGTCTATTCTTATGATCAGATCACAGATATGATCTAATTTCTATGTTTAAAATATTTCACAACCTGGCAACCCAGAGCAGCCCTTAGGAATGTGAGGACTGTGGGGGAAACTGGTGCCGCTCCGGTGATCATCAGCCTCACGCACCCACCCAGACTGGCCTGCAGGGGGAGACGCACAGTTGTAAAGTTGTTTCCACTTTGTTTCATATGCTTTTAAAAATAAAACACAAAAAAATTTAAGTGACACATTTGAATCAAATTTACATTCCCTAAGCTGTGTTTACATTACAAACATGAGCAATTATGATTTTTTTTTTTTGTTTTTTTTTTTTGTTATTGCTATCTTGACGTTTCACAATAGGAGAGTCTGATTCTGGTTCATTCTGGAATGCCCACATATGTGTGTCACATTAATCTAATCTGATGTTAAAAGAATCTCAAACAAAAGCTCAAGGATATGTTGATATTTTGGTTTAAAATGGCAAAATCCTAAAGTTGATTTTAATAAAAATCAAGCCATTCACTATATTATTATTATTATATTATTATTATTATTATTATTATTATTATTATTATTATTATTATTATTATTATTATTATTATTATATTATTATACTACTAACTTTTTATGAAAGAATGGGTCACTCTCAGGAGAACAATACTTGTTTGACTGCATTGTGCAAATGGAAAGTTTGGCAGAGGGTGGATTATGGAAGTTTTTGGACAATTTCATGCTCCCAACTCCCAAAAGAGTTTATAAATGGTTTACAATTAGTTTATTAATGGTTACTAATTAGGTTGTAAATGCCTTAAAAAACGCTAATAATCACATACACATACGTAGAAAGGGCAACAATGACCTGTTGTTGTGAACCCACAGCCATCTATATTGTTGCCCTTTCTATGTATGTGTTATAACTGATTTTTTAAGGCATTTACAACCTAATTAGTAACCATTAATAAACTAATTGTAAACCATCTATAAACCCTTTATAAAGGTAGTCTTATTTTAAAGTGGTACCAAAACATGGATGTGCGAGTTTGGTGTAGAAGAACTTGACTGGCCTTAACAGAGTCCTGACCTCAAACTGATAGAACGCCTTTGGGATAAATTAGTGTCTGACCTCACAAATTCCCATAAACACACTCCTCAACCTTGTGGACAGCCTTCTTAGAAGAGTTGAAGATCTTACAGCTGCAACGTGTTGGCCTACATCATATTAATATGGAAAGTCACTTAAGGTGAGTGTGGTGTTACCTGGACTTTGCTGAAGATCAGTTTGTCCCACATGCTGTCCTTCCTCACAACACCACTGCGGAGCTCCGACTCTTTCCTCCTGGTGGCGAAGTCCAGGAGCCAGCGCTTCAGCGGTGTGTTAGCCTGCCCAAAGATCTGAAAGCACAAATATGTGTGTGTGTGTGTGAGCTTGAGGATGTAGCGGGAGTGTACTACATGTTGTTAAAAACAAGTGATTTTAGACCAATTGGTACTTTTGGCAGTGTGGGCAGTGTGCCAAGTCCTGCTGGAAAATGAAATCTCATAATCTCCATAAATGTTGTCAGCAGAAGTAAAACACAGTGGATCAACACCAGCAGATGACATGTCTCTCCAAACCATCACTGATCATCAGTAAATTTTACATTTCATTTGAAGGAAATTAAGGGAGCAGAGTCTGGAGGAAGAGTGGAGAGACACACAGTCCAAACTGCTCGAGGTCTAGCGTGAAGTTTCCACCAATCAGTAATGGTTTAAAGAGCAAAACAAAATAAATGTTGTGTACATGTATATAAACATATATAAAACAGATTTTTATGGTTAGTTTTGTTTAAATTACCATCTAAAAGCAGTTTAAAACAGATAAATCATGTATTCCATTTATAGTCATACTATCTCATACTATTACATGCCACAAAGCTAAATAGACAGTGTATTCAATGTATTCTCATTTTAGCATGATTTTCCTGAAAAAAAAAAAGTATATTTTTACAATGTATATATGTGTATGTATTTAAGTGTGTGTGCATATATGTATGTTTTCCTAACCTTGTCAAACATGCGGTTGAGAAGTCTGGGGACGACTGGAAACACAGTGGGCTTCAGAGTCTTCAGATCGTCCATCAACATCCGGATATCACCCTGGAAATATCCTATTCTCGCTCCATGCACCAGAATTACACACTACACACACACACACACACACACATAGATATTTCAATTAAATAGTCCACTAGAGGGCGATATATATACACAAACAAATACAAAAGAGAATAACTTTGGAGCATTTCTATGGGTTCATTCATTATAAAATTCTGTAACAATAATAAAAAAAAAAAAAAAATCAGATTCACATTAAGAAAAAAAAGTAAAAAAACTAATACTGCAATACTTATAATGTAATCATTTTTTGTAAAGGTTATTAGAGATTATTCAAGACGTCATTGTGGTTTAAGATGCACTAATAAGTACTAATTAATTGATTGGGAAATCAACTTTCTTCCTTCTTAGCCACATGCAGGCCTGTCACGATAAACTGTTGCCATGGATACAGGAAAGCAGGAATGTTACAGTTTGTCCATATATCCCTCGATTTAACAGTGTGAAAGTCTACAGCAGCAGCAAAACTGTGCCGTGTATGTGTGGACTTAAATACACGCGAATGAACACCGCCCAGTGTTTTTAGCCAGTCCAGGTTAACAGCAGGGAAACACCGCATAGGTTAAGTGTAGAATACATACCTCCACCACTCTCTCGAACATGTGAGCAAGGGGAAGGTAAGATATGTGAATATCATCATGGTGGAGCATGCAGTGTATCTGCAAAAAACACACACAAACACACAGGCAGGGGTTACATCACTGTACCGTACCTCCACCACCCTCTCGAACATGTGCGCGAGAGGCAAGAAGGAGATGAGAGTGTCACGACGATTCGGCCGCAACTTCCCCTAATCCCCCCCAACAGCACACAAACAGAAACAGAGAAGGAAACAGAAGGCAGACGACACAGAGAGGAAGTGTGAGAGACATAAACCACAGAGGCAGACATATATCTGGGGAATATGATGTGGAAATGTAAAAGGTGTAAATGTATCCTAGAAACGTCTCTACAGAGAATACAATCTTACAGAGAAATCGCGTGTCAGTGTGTCTTTGCTATCATAACCATGGGAAAAGTATGCCTCTTCTATAGAGGGACCATTGAGAGCATCTTGAGCAGCTGCATCACTGCCTGGTTTGGGACCTGCACCGTCTCTGACCGCAAGACCCTCCAGCGTATTGTGAGGACAGCTGAGAGGATCATCGGCGTCTCTCTCCCCTCCATCACGGACATTTACACCACCCGCAGCATCCGCAAAGCAACCAGCATTGTGAATGACCCCACTCATCCCTCACACGAACTATTCTCCCTCCTGCCTTCGGGAAGAAGGTACCGCAGCATCCGGTCCAGCACGACCAGATTCTGCAACAGCTTCTACCCCCAAGCCATCAGACTCCTTAACTGCAGAGACTGAACTGATGGTTTTTCTGTACATGCACACACACTCTTACCCCACTTACCCCAGAAAATGGAAAGCACTAAAAACCCTACTACCTCACTGGACTCTATTGCACACTGTGTAATAGAGTAATTACTACCTCACCTGGTCTTTTTTGCACACTGCAAAATTTGCACACTGTCTTGTTATTTATTATTCTTTGTCTGTATTGTGTTGTATTGTCTGTCTGCACTTTTGTACTGTTGCACTATTGTTCTGTCTACACTGTGTTTATGTGCACCATGGTCCTTGGAGGAACGTTGTTTCGTTTCACTGTGTACTCTGTATATAGCTGAAATGACAATAAAAAACACTTTGAATTTGACTTGACTTTGACCATGCGTGCCTTAAAAACACAAAAAAGTCGTATACTAATTCCTTTAAGTAATCATGGTTGTGTTTATAGGCTTCTACTACTATAACAGCTACTAGTAATATATAAAATTTGTAAAGTTTTGTTGATGTGAAAGTTTGCACAGCTTCCAGCTAGCGTGTGCTATGGGTTTGTGCACCGCTGCATTTGTTAGAAATTCAATGCCAGGATAAACAATAAACATCTAACTGTTGATGACTGCCAAGGGTTTTTTTCAGTCAGTGGCGCACCTGTGTTTTCCATCGCCAAGACAGCAATACGCCAGAAATGTACCTGAACATATGTCACTTCCAGACCACCACACCCATCGGCTCAAATATATACACGCTCACTGTTGCTATTTAAACGAAGCAGGTGCAAGCCATGAAAATGTACTGTTGGCCAGGTGTAAGATAGCAATTAGCATCACGACACACCTTGCACAGTGTGTAAGATAGGATTCCAAGGCATCTCAATTATAAATCTCTTAATTCCACAATTACTAAACGATTCATAGAATAATAAACACATTATACAGTTCCAGTGGCTTTTCCTTATACCTCTGTTATTCGGATGAAGCCGGCGCAGTTGGAGATAACGTTGCCGTGCGTGAGCATCGCTCCCTTCGGATTTCCTGAATGAAAGAAGAGAAGAGACGTTTGTTTTCCATTCTGAACCACAGAGAAAGAGAGTCAACACTCATTAAGTGAATAAATACATATAAACAAAGACACACCCACACCTACCAGTAGTTCCACTGGTGAAGCAGATCAGAGCCAGGTCTTCTGGTTTCGGAGGCTACAGCAGATTCCACACACCGACCGAACCACAGCGAAGAACACAGAATCAGATTAGTTTAAAGTTAACTCACTTGGACATTTATCCCTTTAATGGTTTGATCATCTACTACATACACACAGCTCTGGAAAAAATAAGAGCATTTTTGCACCAGGAGTAAAGGCATAAAGTTTTCCAAAAGCAGTGTGTAAGACTGGTGGAGGAAAACATGCCAAGATGCATTAAACTATGTACAGCTTTTAAAAACCAGGATTATTCCACCCAATATTGATTTCTGAACTCTTAAAACTTTATGAATATGAACTTGAACTTTTTCTTTGCATTATTTGAGGTCTGAAACGCTAAAGGAGCATTGTCATTACTCTGTCTACTCACCATCGGCCTCTTGTGGTTGGCTTTGCCTGTAGCCTGCAAGAAACACATCGATTCAGTGCAAACTTGTAAATCATATATGAAGGAATGGGACTTTGGTTTAGGCTTGTATGTTTATTTATAGGGGTTTGAATGTGTGTTATCACAAGGTTGTTCATTTCTCCTTGAGGAAAAACGGCATTTACAGTCGAGGTGGATGAACTATAGACTTTTATCTAAAGACTATTAGCTATAAAAAGGCAATACCTGAATTTGGTATATCAACCCCACAGACTAAAATTACAATACCTGATCACTAAGTATCTAATAGTTCTGATCTACAGGTACATGCTGAAACCAAATACCAATACTTATTTAAAATGACTTATTTACAAAATACAATACTTTTATTTACAAAGTACTGATACCTGGTCCTCAAGAATTTGCCAATACTCAGTATCGATTCCTGATCCTATCCTAAATATTTGTTGAAATCAGTACCAATTAGGAAATGATGCTTTGCCATCTATTTATAGCCTTTTTTGTTTTGTGTATCAAATATTTAATATTTGGAACCAGCATTAAATGTTAAAGCAATGATATATCTTTAACTGTATCCCTTTTGGAGATCAGTTCATCTTCGACTTACTTATCTATCCACAGTAACAGACATTTTGCCCATGTATCTACTGTTTATGTGTATATAAACTGACCTCCAGCTCCTTCAAGCTGATGATCTGGATGCCCTCTTTCTGAGCTCGCGCCGTGAGCTCGCTTTCAAATGCTTCCATCAACACGATGGTCTTAATGCTGTGCTCTCGGCCCGACGCGCAATCCAGAATCGTCCGTGCTTTTTCCACCACGTCGCAGATCACCGTGGAGAGAAGCGCTGTAGGGAGAGAGAGAGGGAATTACTGGATAATAGGCTCAGAATACAAGAGCAATTCAGAAGCCAGTGCAGGTACGGCGTGAACAATTACGTACACTCATCATCAAAGAAACAGCTGCCCCCAGGTGGAAATGTTGGCTTGCAATTCTATTCAAAAATGCTATTTTGAAGGAAGATAAAGGTTACAATATTGGAACTGGCTCTTAACTCTTGGTCATATTCATGGAGCTACACGTAAAGAAGTAGTGTTTAACTGTTTAACGCAACATGCCAGACCTAGCAGCATGGAGTTGTAGAGGTTCTTAATATACAGTGGCTTGCTTTTCACATTTTGTCACCTTACAACCACAAATAGTCCAACACAAAATTTGTGAGGTGGAACGAAAATGATAGGTAGATAAAATATAATCAATCAAATAAAAACCTGAAACGTGTGATCTGTAAAAAAAAAGTATTCAGCCCCCTATATTAACGCTTTGTAGAGCCACCTTTCACTGAAATTACAGCTGCAAGTCTTTTGGGGTATATCTCTACCAGCTTCGTACATCTAGAGACTGTAGAGATCGTTGCTCATTCTTCTTTACAAAACAGCTCAAGCTCAGCCAGGTTGGATGGAAAAAAATGCAGTCATTTAGACAGTGACAAAGCTGAAGCTTGGGAAACGTTGGACCTTGCAACAGGACAACGATCCCAAGCGCACCTTCGAATCTGCCATGGCTTGGTTGCAGAAGAAGGGCTGGAAGATTCTGGAGTGCCCATTGCAATAGCTTGAGGCCAAAAATATTGTTGTAATTTAAGTTAATACACTCTCTCATTGTTATTTTTTTTTAAAATGAGTATACATAAAACAGTTACACGGAGTTAATAATGGAACTGCAGATGAACTTGACTAGTTAATAAAACCATCCATAGACTCTCTGCACTACAAAACTCACCTTTGTCTATAATGTAGCTGATGGCCTCAGCGCCCAGTGTGTCGTACAGTGGAACGGCCACTAGTGAGTATGTATAGCAGGCCAGCTCTGAAATGGTCCACTGTAACCACACCAAAGTTCACACATTCAAATGTCACGTTTACATTCAGTCATACAACATGTTCTAATATCTGACTGGCAGAATCACATTTAAGGCTAATATAATAAAAAAAAAGTAAGTGCTGATTAAAGGTTCTGTTGCTATTAATGTTAGATATCATTGAAAAGTTACTTTATTTCAGTAATTTAGTTGAAAATGTGAAAGTCATATTTTATATAGATTTATTACACACAGAGCGATCTGTTTAAGCGTTTATTTCTTTTATTGTTGG